>NC_136268.1:68244079-68409079 GCF_964187855.1 Myxine glutinosa | reverse complement strand
GACAATTCTCTTGTTTTATTTCTTTTCTCCATGCTCATTGCAGTACACACAGTGACACGAAACAGTAGAATAACTCCTTTTCTCCATTCAAACTGGTTGAATGAGTGATTAGCTCACCTGGAACGAAGTTTGGGGTAGCTTATGCAATGGCGCGTTGTCCCTGTGTCCGTCCGTCTTTCCATAAACGCTTGAAACTTCTTCTCCGAAACCGCTGATGGGATTGCGACCAAATTTGGCACGAATGATATTTGTTGTGTTGTGACTAAAGTTTGTTCACGGGCTTTTTTTTTTTTTTTTTTTTTTGCATACAAGATCGAGGCTCGTGTAAGAGCTAACATTGATCACAAAAAAGACAAACTGACATAAAACATGTGATAAAGGGAGCGGGAGACAGAGGGAAGCACACAAGTACAACATTTGAGAGCAGGGACATCGGGACATTTGTGGGAGGGAGAGGGCTTGGGGGGAGGAGGCATGGGAAGGCGGGGATATGGGTGGGAGAGGTATAAAACACATGGACACTGTTAGGATTTCCAGGAAAGAAGTCGGTATTTCAAAAAAGTGGATCTGGGGTGAATTAACGTGGGTAGGAAAGATCAAGGTTTTGGATGGGGGAAGATAAGAGATGGTGGTGAACAGCTGTTTTAAATACCTGGAGGGAGGAGTGGGATTGAAGAGAGTGAAGGAGTTTGTTCTAGGGGCGGGAGTAAAGAGGAATGAAAGGCTGAAGGTGAATAGAGAATCTTGATTTTGGCAGTTTAACCATCAGAGGGTTGCAGGCAGATCTTGTGTGACCTGTACAAGGAATATTTGGGGGACAGAGCACAGACAGAGCTGGGGGAGCTTGGCCGGAGAGGAGTCTGTAGAAGACAGAAAGACCACCAACCTGCCTGCAGTGAGTGAGTGAAAGGCCCTCGGAGTTAGCTTCATTGCGGGAGATTCCAATGATTCTGAAAGATTTGGTTTCAACAGCGTGAAGCCGAGCTAGGTGTGAGGCAGGAGCACCGGCCCAGAGGGGATAACAGTATTCTATTGAGCTGCGGATGAAAGCCTTGTATGTGGTGGGGAGCTCAGCTGTGCCAAGGAAGGATTTCGCACGACTGAGGATGCCCAGTCGGCGACTGGCTTCGGAGGCCAGCTTGGAAATGTGGTTTTCCCAGGAAAGATCATGGCAGATAGTGAGACCCAAAAGCTTGAGTGAGAGAGCTTCTTGGAGAGGATTGTTGAGAAAGTTGATGGGAGGGTTGTCCATTCGGTCTTTTCGGAGAGACATAGTAATAGTGTGAGATTTGTCAGGATTGAAAGACATGTTCCACTTGTTTGACCAGTCTGTGATTTTGTCCAGGTCTGCAGAGGGTGAGGAGGCTGCAGACTGCAGATCTGAGGGATGAGGTATGGAGCGGCAGAGGGTAGAGTCATCAGCAAAAAGATAGAGAGGATCTTCCAGAGCGTCGGAGAGATCATTGATGAAGACCAGAAAAAGCACAGGGCCCAGAACACTGCCTTGGGGAACTCCAGCCTGAACAGTAAGGTTCTCTGATTTCCTGTTTGGCATTGAGAACCTCCATCCATTGTTGATACAGCAGAAGCAGCATTTGCTGAGTAGACTGACCTGGTCTGAATCCAAATTGATGATCCGAAATCAAGCCATTGGAGAAGAGGAAGGATTTGATGTCAGAAGCTATGATTGATTCCATGACCTTGCTGATTATTGGGAGCAGGCTGATTGGTCTTTCGTTGCAAGGATCTGTTTTTGCACCTTTTTGTGTAAAGTGGTAATGTTGGCTGGTTTCCAAACAGATGGCAGATGACCTTGAGCAAAAGAGAGGGTGAAAAGAACAGAGAGAGAGGGTGAGCTAGAGCGGAAGAGCAGGATTTTAGGACCCGTGGGCTGATGCCGTCTGGTCCAGTTGCCGAATCAGAGTCGAGGTTTGACAAAAACCTCTCCACCTTGTCAGGAGAGAAGGACACAGAGATGAGAGAAATCCATTCAGGGCCACACGTTGACTACGATGAGAGGAAGTCCAAAAGCCATGCATGGAGTTTTCCATGGATACCATAGGAGGAGAGTTTGGTGAACAGAGCAGGGTGCTCGACCTTATCGAAGACACATGATATGTCAAGGGAGACAGCTCTGATTTCCTGTTTGGCATTGAGAACCTCCATCCATTGTTGATACAGCAGAAGCAGCATTTGCAGAGTAGAATGACCTGGTCTGAATCCAAATTGATGATCCGAAATCAAGCCATTGGAGAAGACGAAGGATTTGATGTCAGAAGCTATGATTGATTCCATGACCTTGCTGATTATTTGGAGCAGGCTGATTGGTCTGTAGTTGCAAGGATCTGTTTTTGCACCTTTTTGTGTAAAGTGGTAATGTTGGCTGATTTCCAAGCAGATGGCAGATGACCTTGAGCAAAAGAGAGGGTGAGCTCGAGTGGAAGAGCAGGATTTTAGGACCCGTGGGCTGATGCCGTCTGGTCCAGTTGCCGAATCAGAGTCGAGGTTTGACAAAAAACCTCTCCACCTTGTCAGGAGAGAAGGACACAGAGTCCAGAAGCAGCTTGGTTCGACTGAGAAAGGTATGTACAGAGAGGGATGGGTTCGGGGCACAAGATTTTGAGGAAATTAGAAAAATTAGGAAGGCATTCGAAAAATTGGGGTCTTCGGAGATATATGTGGTTGGGGGAGAGGGAGTTGCCCCCCAAAATAGGTATTTTTTTCTTTGTTTGTTTAAAGTGTTATGTTTATGTTAGTATGATTCTACATACTGCCCTCTCTTCTCGCAAACATTGAAATTGGTTTAAAATACCCTGTTTATTCTACCTGCTGAGCGCCAGGGGTATTGCCCCTATGTTTTTTGTTTTTTTTGTAGGCACCTGCAACTCACCACAGGTAAGTTCAATTCCAAAGTAAAGGAGAATCACCTGCTTGAAATCTAATTATTTCAAACAACTTCCAAGAGGTGACAATAATATTGTCCAGGCCATTTTAGGATTTCTGTGTGGAATAAGGTAAGATTTAGTCATTCTTTCAACCTTTTTTGTTTTGTTCCTCTGAAATCCAAAGAAATACATATGCGGATACCAAAATATTTTTTAATTTCAACAATTTTCTGGAAGAAATGGTGCATTATTTGAAAAAAGTGCAAGGGTGCCAAAATTTTTGGCCACGACTGTATGTATGTTAGAGAACAAGTTTGAGTTTCAGGGTTTTTTAGGCTTTTCAGGGTTTAGGAAGCATTCACCAATTTTTCTCGGAGTTATGCCCCTTTATGAAGTTAGATAATAACCACATATTATACATGGGTTGGTTTTTTAGGCTTTTCCCCCTTTAACATATTTGGCTGAAACTTTGTCGGGGACATACATTGCAAAGCAATTCTCTCTCTTGTTTATGTTCATCTGGATGACCAACAAAGAACTTGCATTAAGGTTTTGTCTTGTGTTTGCAGGACACCTGCCCAATGTGTCATCAGCGCGTTCACAAGCCTGGAACGGAGTCCGATGTTGGTCCGACAACAACAACCTCAACGAGCGTTTTTGGTGGGGAAGACCCAGAGCAGAGAGTGGTCGAGCAAGCTTTGGCAAGAGAAGAGCTGGGCTTTTCCTGCTGCGGTTGGAGGAACCATTGCCGATGAATATGGAAACGCGGTTGGAGAACAACAGGAGTGCGCCGCAAGTGGAGGCTGGGATGGACAGAACACAAGTGAAAAGTTAATGTTGGACAAGGAACGACTGTTGGAAGTTCGAGAAAAGGATGGTGTCGTGAATTCTGAGGGAGAGGGAGAAGGACGAAGTGGGCATTGCAAGGACTGACGACGAAGCGACTGGGAATGGCTTACTAGATCGGGCCAGGGATGCAACAGACAGTGAGAGTGTGAAGAGAGAATAATTTATTCTACTTTTAAGACCATGGTCGCACCGGTCTTTGAAGAACATTATCAATTGTGTTGCAAACTTCATTTGAGCTTTGTTAACATGAAACTCGTACGTTGCAAGAACGCCACTTCCTGATGACGTTTGCCGTTGCCTTCCTTCAATGTTTTATAGATACCAGCCAATGTATTTTGTGGCCATGAAAGTGGCGAGCTGGATCCAACACGATAACATAAAAATGACACCAAGAAGCTACACTAATTTTATATATATATATATATTTATATTATATATATATATATATATATATATATATATATATATATATATTATATATATATATATATATATATTATATATATTATATTATATTATATTTATATTATATTATATTATATATATTATATTATATTATATTATATTAGATATATATTATATTATATTAGATATATATTATATTATATATATTATATTATATATATTATATTTTATATATATTATATTATATATATATTATATTATATATATATTATATATATATATATATTATATAATATATATATATTATATATATATTATATTATATTTATATTATATTATATATATATATAATATATATATTATATATATATATATATATATATATATATATATATATAAGGCTTTTTTCTTTTAGCAGGTCCCGAAAAGTACCATGTAATATGTGGACTGTTTCAAAAAAAAAAAACCCCCACCAACCTGTAATTTGTGTTGGTTTACAATTTATATTTGGGAGGGACAGGCGAGTATATGGGTGGTCGAGTAGGCCCCCATCAGTTATCAGTAAGTACACTTGCTCTACAAACACCTATCCAGTAAACCCAGACGCACTTCACCCAGTGGTTATTGATATTGGTTTTGGAGGAAGGACAATGGCTGGGGAGGGGAGGCTCGGCAGTGGTTTAGTATTTGTACACATTAAACTGAAATGAGACTGCTCAAATGTTACTATCTGTACACTTTCTTTCGGTGTACATTGTTTGAATGTCCAAAGTTAAACTTTATTTGTGGATGTAACGTATGAATCCGTGCAATTGCCTCTAAAACTGCCTAATGTTAAAAGAAGTTGAGGGGGTGGAGGGAGGGGTGGTGTACGCATGTGTGCGTGCGAACGCTTACTATGTCAACGACTGCATTTTATTTCTGGCAAAATAATTTATGACGGTGAAGGAATAAGCAGAATACTGAGCCATCCACCTATTGCATACATAAATAAGAGTGTGGATGGGAAGAGGGCAAAAATATTAACTGCATGGAAAGGAAGGAGTTGTGAGAAGGGAAAGAGACTGATTCCTTGATGTGACATGCCACAATCCGACATTGACCTGAACAGGTGTGTGCGTGCAGGTAAAGAGGGAGGTGATGAAATTACCTATTGCTTCTATGCCTTCCTTACGCAATTTGCCTTCATTATAAATGATGAGATTGTGAAGATCTAATGCAATGTGTATACTCATATATTTTGCTTTTGCATTTGACATCAACAACGGGCATAGATGTTCGAAGTTTGAAGTATGGGTTATCGATGCCACTTGTCTTGTAAAAAAAAAAAAAATGTGTACAGTGTTAATAAATCCTCTATCGTTTGCTTTGGGACACTGGTATTCTCAAAGTTTCATGTGGATCGACCAAGTGCTGACCGAAGACATTCAAATCTAAATCTTCCAATAATTTTTAATTTCCATTTCCTCCCAGTAATATGTACTGGCCCATTGATTGGGTTTAGCAGAACATATTTCGTGGCTGTGAAATGCTTTTGAAGTCGTCCATGATTGAAATCTTGAAATCATCAAACAATTTCCCAATCTGATTCAATATCGTCCGCCATGGTGTCTGCTTCTCGTCGATGTTGTCGGAGACAGTATGCCTGTGGAGGTCCATTTGCTACACTGTGTATCGAGCAGCCTTCATTTTGTTAGTGCTCCGTGTGGCGTGACACAAAACGCGATGACAGTTTATCACGTGCTCAAAAAAAAATTTAACAGGTGACCGTTTTGTGTTCCCATCTTAGCACAATGCTCGTCATCAGTCGGATCATAAGTGTGAATCCTATACAGTAATACACCGTTACAATATTGTGTCTACCATAGAATGTTCTTGTCATTTTTATAAAAGTACAATATCTCCATCAGGATTGTCTCCTGGAGACATCTTCATCATTCAACAAAGTTTGGCAGTCTGCTTGCCATGCTTGCTCCTGGCATCAGGTATGCTTTCATGCCTGGCATCCTTCAATCAGAAAGTCAAGGTGTTGCTTCTGTCAGAATCCTAGATTCTGAGTGGAGGTTGGAGTGCTCCAAAGGAGTCTGTGTCCGAGTCTTGTTCCTCGTACACATTAACAACCTCTCCGATACTCTCGAATCCCTCCTTTTTGCAAATGACTGCACATCATGCTATACATTATCATCATCTCGCTGATAGGAAAACTTCAGCTCCATCGCTCTCCTGATCTGGAAACTATTCGATGCTGGTCTGGCAAATAGAACATTTATTGAAATTGTGGCAAATGACAGTCATCTCGTCACTGAAAGGATAATCGAATGAACCTACTCATGTATTTCCAGTCGTCCATTAGAAGAGATTTGGTTTTTGTGAACTTGTAGGCCTTGCCATGAGCTTACCTCTCCTGAGCTCACTATATAATAAAGCAGGTAGCCAATGCAAGCCGTAACATAGGGAATCTCCTTTGTTGCATGTTATTCCTCAAAATCGGAGCTGCAAGGCCTTTCTCTCTGGAGTAATGCTGCCGCTTCACATGTGTCCTGGATTCTGCACACATGAAGCAATCAACATTATGGGGATCTCCCATGTTGCAGCAGAATCATTAGACCTGTTGCTTTTACATCGAAAACAGGTTGACAGCAAACAGGTTTTTTATGACCTCTTCTGGTTCCAACAAAGCTCCTCTTGTAACTCCCAAAATCCAGGCTACTGCTCACTTCAACTAGAGAGTTCATTAGAACACCGTATCCACCTTTGTTTCAGTAAGGGGCGGTTACGATTCATGGAACAAACTGTGAAGTTTTCTAGGTCTCAAAGATTTGTTCCAAGCACTCTTTTTCAGGATTGTCACGGAACACCGGACAGCTCGTTTGTACTTGCATGTACGGAACTTGCAGTGTACGGAACTGCAGCTCGTTTGTAGTAATATTATTGGGCATAGAAAAGGCCCCTTTATATATGGTATGTGCCATGTGGCAAAGTATAGAAAAGAAGGGACATTCAAAAAAAAAATCTCGTGCATGCTGGACTACCCTTGTGTTCTTAGGAGGAACCAAGTAATGCTCTAGAAAAGTTCATATAAAGGGGTGCCAATTTGATTCATGCAGCTACATGAAGAAGTAAATGTATTTTCAATGCAGTTACGGTTACGGTTACGGCTCTTGGTTACGGCTAATGCAGTTACGGCTAATGCAGTTACGGCTAATGCAGTTACGGCTCTTGGTTTCAAAGGGACCTCATCCCGGTTCTTCATTTTTCTGTAAAAAAAATTCAAATGCCAGACATAGTTTTCTATTCTATTGCAGAAGTAGGTGTACATATACAATTCATCCATCATCTCTAATTAATCATCAGTATTCATCAAGTACATATAGCATTTGTCCAATATGTCTGCAATGTCAACACTTGCAAGTTTATGTAATGTGCAGTTATGGTCCCAAAGGGACTGGTAAAATAGGCTGCACTGCACACGTGTACAATTCTTTCATCTAATCCAAATTGTTGCCTATAATGTGTACATACACACATCGCGCTGTCCAACGCTTGTCCCGAAGAATCCATCACAAGCAACATGTCTGCAATTGGTTGGTATATAGTATAGTACATGCTGACATAATTTTTTTTTAAATAAATTACATTTCACACACATGCACATCTTATGTGTTTTCGTTTTCAAGGTATCGGGCCTACAGAAAACTTTACGTACTGATGGGTTTTAATCGATATATGTATGGCGCCCTTTTACATAACATTTTTTTACATGAGAAAAATAAGATTTTTCCCTAATGTTCTTATAAAACTCAGCCGGCCAGGCAATGGACTCATTCGCGTACCATCACGCCAGGTCCGACACACCCAGAACATTTACCAATCGGCAAGTAAACCCCGACATCAAAATAATATTCCTGAACAGAGATTAGTCTCCGCCCCCCGACGACTCGTAACGAGGAGGCTGGAGGCCACACACCGGCCTTCATGATTGGTGGAGGCGCGAAGCGCGATGGGTCATGGGTTCGATGGGTCAGACGGAAGCCAAACAGTTCAATCTTGGTTTCATCAGACCACATATTATCTTGTTTCTCACAGTCTGAGAGTACTTTAGGTGCTTTTTTGCAAACTCCAAGCGGGCTTTCACGTGTCTTTCACTGAGGAGAGACTTCCGTCTGGCCACTCTGCCATATTTAGGCTGAGAAAAATATATTTCCGGGTTCTGGACTTCTGGTCAGCGCGCGCATCGATTTTGACCCTGCGCGTCAACAATTTTTTTTTTTTAATGTGGTATCCACGTTCGCGCACGGTTCTCCCCTACAAAACTGCGTTTAGTTTGTCCAAATCCATCCAGCCGTTCCAAAGATACGAGTAGTTTTGTGTGCCGTGACGTCATGAATCCAAGAGGGAAGTTGCATGTGACGTCATCGTCTTAGTCACGCGACCGCTTGGGTCATTGTCATTGGGTGGCAAAACATTGCTTCTGCCACCATACGTCATGGCGGCAATTTGAAACTCGTCTCACATATAAATTGCCCCCTACACGATGGTAGAGTTGTGCTGTCGGGTGTACAGCCCGATTTCATAAGGGATCGGGCGTCGTCGTCTCCCGTTTTCCGGACGACACAACGCTGAACCGGATTCATGGCTGCCTTGACTGCAGCTCTCAGGTGAGAATATGGATCATGAGTGTTACCTTCGCTCGCGAAGCGAAAAGCAGCATTGGGCATTTGGTTACGTACGTGTGGAGTGTGTGTGGCGTACGTGTGGAGTGTGTGTGGCGTACGTGTGGAGTGTGTGTGGCGTACGTGTGGAATGTGTGTGGCGTACGTGTGGAGTGTGCGTGGCGTACGTGTGGAGTGTGCGTGGCGTACGTGTGGAATGTGTGTGGCGTACGTGGGGAGTGTGTGTGGCGTACGTGTGGAATGTGTGTGGCGTACGTGGGGAGTGTGTGTGGCGTACGTGTGGAGTGTGTGTGGCGTACGTGTGGAATGTGCGTGGCGTACGTGTGGAGTGTGCGTGGCGTACGTGTGGAGTGTGCGTGGCGTACGTGTGGAGTGTGTGTGGCGTACGTGTGGAGTGTGTGTGGCGTACGTGTGGAATGTGTGTGGCGTACGTGGGGAGTGTGTGTGGCGTACGTGTGGAGTGTGTGTGGCGTACGTGTGGAGTGTGCGTGGCGTACGTGTGGAGTGTGCGTGGCGTACGTGTGGAGTGTGCGTGGCGTACGTGTGGAGTGTGCGTGGCGTACGTGTGGAGTGTGCGTGGCGTACGTGTGGAGTGTGCGTGGCGTACGTGTGGAGTGTGTGGCGTACGTGTGGAGTGTGCGTGGCGTACGTGTGGAATGTGCGTGGCGGACGTGTGGAGTGTGCGTGGCGTACGTGTGGAGTGTGCGTGGCGTACGTGTGGAGTGTGCGTGGCGTACGTGTGGAGTGTGCGTGGCGTACGTGTGGAGTGTGCGTGGCGTACGTGTGGAGTGTGCGTGGCGTACGTGTGGAGTGTGCGTGGCGTACGTGTGGAGTGTGTGTGGCGTACGTGTGGAGTGTGTGTGGCGTACGTGTGGAGTGTGTGTGGCGTACGTGTGGAGTGTGTGTGGCGTACGTGTGGAGTGTGTGTGGCGTACGTGTGGAGTGTGTGTGGCGTACGTGTGGAGTGTGTGTGGCGTACGTGTGGAGTGTGTGTGGCGTACGTGTGGAGTGTGTGTGGCGTACGTGTGGAGTGTGTGTGGCGTACGTGTGGAGTGTGTGTGGCGTACGTGTGGAGTGTGTGTGGCGTACGTGTGGAGTGTGTGTGGCGTACGTGTGGAGTGTGTGTGGCGTACGTGTGGAGTGTGTGTGGCGTACGTGTGGAGTGTGTGTGGCGTACGTGTGGAGTGTGTGTGGCGTACTTGTGGAGTGTGTGTGGCGTACGTGTGGAGTGTGTGTGGCGTACGTGTGGAGTGTGTGTGGCGTACGGGTGGAGTGTGTGTGGCGTACGTGTGGCGTACTTGAGTGTGTGTGGCGTACGTGTGGAGTGTGTGTGGAGTGTGTGTGGCGTACGTGTGGAGTATGTGTGGCGTACGTGTGGAGTGTGTGTGACATACTTGTGGAGTGTGTGTGGCGTACGTGTGGAGTGTGTGTGGCGTACGTGTGGAGTGTGTGTGGCGTACATGTGGAGTGTGTGTGGCGTACGTGTGGAGTGTGTGGCGTACGTGTGGAGTGTGTGTGGCGTACGTGTGGAGTGTGTGTGGCGTACGTGTGGAGTGTGTGTGGCGTACGTGTGGAGTGTGTGTGGCGTACGTGTGGAGTGTGTGTGGCGTACGTGTGGAGTGTGTGTGGCGTACGTGTGGAGTGTGTGTGGCGTACGTGTGGAGTGTGTGTGGCGTACGTGTGGAGTGTGTGTGGCGTACGTGTGGAGTGTGTGTGGCGTAATTGTAGAGTGTGTGTGGCATACTTGTGGAGTGTGTGTGGCGTACGTGTGGCGTACTTGTGGAGTGTGTGTGGCGTACTTGTGGAGTGTGTGTGGCGTACTTGTGGAGTGTGTGTGGCGTACTTGTGGAGTGTGTGGGGTACTTGTGGAGTGTGTGTGGCGTACTTGTGGAGTGTGTGTGGCGTACTTGTGGAGTGTGTGTGGCGTACTTGTGGAGTGTGTGTGGCGTACTTGTGGAGTGTGTGTGGCATACGTGTGGAGTACGTGTGGAGTGTGTGTGGCGTACGTGTGGAGTGTGTGTTGCATACGTGTGGCCGTGGGTGTGGCGTACATGTGGAGTGTGTGTGGCATACGTGTGGCGTACTTGAGTGTGTGTGGCGTACGTGTGGAGTGTGTGGCGTACGTGTGGAGTGTGTGTGGCGTACTTGTGGCGTGTGTGTGGCATACGTGTGGAGTGTGTGTGGCGTACTTGTAGAGTGTGTGGCATAGTTGTGGCGTACGTGTGGAGTGTGTGTGGCGTACTTGTGGAGTGTGTGTGGCGTACTTGTGGAGTGTGTGTGGCGTACTTGTGGAGTGTGTGTGGCGTACTTGTGGAGTGTGTGTGGCGTACTTGTGGAGTGTGTGTGGCGTACTTGTGGAGTGTGTGTGGCGTACTTGTGGAGTGTGTGTGGCGTACTTGTGGAGTGTGTGTGGCGTACTTGTGGAGTGTGTGTGGCGTACTTGTGGAGTGTGTGTGGCGTACTTGTGGAGTGTGTGTGGCGTACTTGTGGAGTGTGTGTGGCGTACTTGTGGAGTGTGTGTGGCGTACTTGTGGAGTGTGTGTGGCGTACTTGTGGAGTGTGTGTGGCGTACTTGTGGAGTGTGTGTGGCGTACTTGTGGAGTGTGTGTGGCGTACTTGTGGAGTGTGTGTGGCGTACTTGTGGAGTGTGCGTGGCGTACGTGTGGAGTGTGCGTAGCGTACGTGTGGAGTGTGCGTGGCGTACGTGTGGTGTGCGTTGCATACGTGTGGCCGTAGGTGTGGCGTACGTGTGGAGTGTGTGTGGCGTACGTGTGGAGTGTGTGTGGTGTACGTGTGGAGTGTGTGTGGCGTACGTGTGGAGTGTGTGTGGCGTACGTGTGGAGTGTGTGTGGCGTACGTGTGGAGTGTGTGTGGCGTACGTGTGGAGTGTGTGTGGCGTACGTGTGGAGTGTGTGTGGCGTACTTGTGGCGTGTGTGTGGCATACGTGTGGAGTGTGTGTGGCGTAATTGTAGAGTGTGTGTGGCATACGTGTGGAGTGTGTGTGGCGTACTTGTGGAGTGTGTGTGGCGTACTTGTGGAGTGTGTGTGGCGTACTTGTGGAGTGTGTGTGGCGTACTTGTGGAGTGTGTGTGGCGTACTTGTGGAGTGTGTGTGGCGTACTTGTGGAGTGTGTGTGGCGTACTTGTGGAGTGTGTGGCGTACTTGTGGAGTGTGTGGCGTACTTGTGGAGTGTGTGTGGCGTACTTGTGGAGTGTGTGTGGCATACGTGTGGAGTGTGTGTGGAGTACGTGTGGAGTGTGTGTGGCGTACGTGTGGAGTGTGTGTTGCATACCTGTGGCATACGTGTGGCCGTGGGTGTGGCGTACGTGTGGAGTGTGTGTGGCATACGTGTGGCGTACTTGAGTGTGTGTGGAGTGTGTGGCGTACGTGTGGAGTGTGTGTGGCGTACTTGTGGCGTGTGTGTGGAATACGTGTGGAGTGTGTGTGGCGTACTTGTAGAGTGTGTGGCATAGTTGTGGCGTACGTGTGGAGTGTGTGTGGCGTACGTGTGGAGTGTGTGTGGCGTACTTGTAGAGTGTGTGTGGCGTACTTGTGGAGTGTGTGTGGCGTACTTGTGGAGTGTGTGTGGCGTACTTGTGGAGTGTGTGTGGCGTACTTGTGGAGTGTGTGTGGCGTACTTGTGGAGTGTGTGTGGCGTACTTGTGGAGTGTGTGTGGCGTACTTGTGGAGTGTGTGTGGCGTACGTGTGGAGTGTGTGGTGTACTTGTGGAGTGTGTGTGGCGTACTTGTGGGTCCACACGGGTCCACAGGCAGATGACACAGCCTGTTTCTCGCAATACCGCAAAAACGCCTCAACGGGCAAGCTACGAGCGTAAACTCACAGGTCCGTCTGACCAAACGACAGGTTTCCCGCCATGTTGTTTATGCCACCCAATATGGCGGCCGGACCCGGTTGCCATTGACGACGTTCATGCGATGCAAGGCCTCTATTGGCTGGATATTGTCATTTATTGAAACGAAGACGTTCTTTGTCGGGTTCGTGTGAAGCAACCAGAAGGCCCAGCGCGCTGCGGGTGGTCTCGTTAGTTAGGCCTGGATCCTATCTCGTTTGTCATGAAGTTGTAAGAGTCTGTGATAATCTGGTGGACTGGGAGAAGAGATCGTGGGAGACCATCGGCCTGTTAGACCACTTGCGCATGCGCAGTGTTGACGCGATCGACGCATTGGAATGTTTAACGGTACGGCGAGGCGATCTCGAGAACGAAATGGCAGTCTATAATATGCTTGAAGAACTTAATAATTTTCAGAATAAATACATTTTAAAATAACAAGCTTGTGTTCATTATTTACAAAAAAAGGCCAACAAGTCCCATTGGCTGTCTTTAATTTCTCTCTGGACGGTGCCACAGCAGATGAGGAGGACCGCAAGGCATGAGGACACAAAAAAACCTCTATATCCATGCTTTTCAAAAAAAAGAAGAAAAAAAAACCCCGCATCAATTCTGGAACTTTGGTCTGACCAGAGACCAGCAATATATTTTTTTTGGCCTAAAGATCAGATCGGTGGAGTGTTGCAGTGATGGTTGTCCTTCTGCAAGTTTCTCCCATCTCCACACAGGATCTCTGGAGCTCAGCGCGAGTGACCATCGGGTTCTTGATCACCTCTCTTACCAAGGCCCTTCTCCCCCGATTGCTCAGTTTGGCCGGGCGGTCAGCTCTAGGAAGAGTCCTGGTTGTTCCAAACTTCTTCCATTTAAGAATTATGGAGGCCACTGTGCTCTTGGGAACCTTCAATGCAGCAGAGATTTTTTTTGTAGGCTTCCCCAGATCTGTGCCTCGACACAATCCTGTCTCTGAGCTCTGCAGGCAGTTCCTTCGACCTCATGGCTTGGTTTTTGCTCTGATATGCATTGTCAGCTGTGAGACGTTATATAGACAGGTGTGTGTCATTCCAAATCATGTCCAATCAACTGAATTTACCACAGGTGGACTCTAATCAAGGTGTAGAAACATCTCAAAGATGATCAAGAGAAATGGGAGGTACCTGAGCTAAATTTCAAGTGTCATAGCAAAGGGTCTGAATACTTATGTGAATGTGATATTTCAGTTTTTTCTTTTTAATAAATTTGCAAAACTTTCTAAAATCCTGTTTTCTCTTTGTCATTGAGTGTAGATTGATGAGGGAAAAAATGAATATAAACGATTTCAGCATAAGGCTGCAACATAACAAAATGTGAAAAAAGTGAAGGGGTCTGAATACTTTCTGAATGCACTGTATGTAATGGGAGGCGAGCGTTGATTACAAAAATTATGTATTTTTGGGGGGAGGTGAGTGTACCGTGCAAGCTGACGGGCTTGATTAAACCTTACTAATAATTTTTATTTGACGTTGATTTGAATTTTCGGGGTCTCAGCGTGAGTACCACTTGACCCAAACAGTCAGTGAAAATCTGACGCAACAAACCCGGGCAGTGTATAATCAGCAGACGCCTACAAGCCTGATGTCTTAGGCCCACCAGAAAACCAAGATGGCGGCCATATTATTTCGTCTGGGTGCCATGGTGGGTGGAGCCAAGTGACAAATGTGGGTGTGGTCTGGCAGCTGTCCAACCAATGTGTGCACTTTTCAAATGTCGACCCCCACCAAGAATCCCGACAGCAACAACCACACAGAGCTCTTGTAGACCTGCGACAAATATAAACCTGCTGCACAAAGATATGCTTTTATAACTTTTATTAACAAAGCAGGTACTTGAATTAATCAGCAACAGTGAAGCCTAAAATATAGTTTTTATTTTCAGAATATATCTACCCTATTTGTTGGATTTAGTGAAAACAATAATCACAAACAATGCATGCTTCAGCAGTCGCAAAAAAGAAAAGCCAGACTACTTTATGAAAGTTCCTTTCTATTTACACATGCTGAGTGGGTGATTTGTTTTTTCAGTCTTTGTTAGTGAAAGGCATTTGGTGATAAAATAGTGCATCTATAGGACAAAAGGATAGAGTGAGTCGACTTGAAAGAATCGGCCATTATTTGTCGGTACCATGGCCTTGCTCTGTATTTGGCGCTAGCTATAGAATTGGCACTACCCAGGGAAGGTGTACATGTAGTGCAGGCAGGATGGACCAAATGGCCTTTACCTGCGTTGGATTTACTTTGTCCTTGAAAATTAGCAGCAACTCGTATTTAGCTATGCATGCTATCCCTTGCCAAATTTTGTTTCCAGCCTCCCTCCTACACCCTGGCCACTGAAATTGAGGAAATGTGGATCTTCTTGTCCTGTGAATGGGAAGAACCATTGTTGCAGGTTGGCCTGAAAGTCACTTTACCTCTGCTAAATTTCTCGCAAGTAGAATGACGTAGCGCATACATATACGATGACTGTTTATTAATATGACCCCACTGCAAAGCCGCAATGAGCCGGCGAAGCCAAAGCCTCTATTGAACTGTTTCGCAATTGTTTATGCATACTTCCGCATCCGCAAGATGGCGGCCTCCATGGAGCGATTTGGTGCGTCAAAGCTTCGAGATTCTCAAAGGATCCAGAAAAATCTGGCTTTTCAACATAATACGCGATCATTCACAACACCGGCTTCGCCGGCTATTACTTTATATTATATTATATAAGTACTGCACACCATATCCTGTATATTAAAGAGTTTAAGAACGAATGCTTCACTGGGGTGGGGCAAAGCGACTTTCAGACTGTCCTGAAGATTGTAAGGGATGTCTATGGAAGATAATAAAGTGATGATCAAGCCAAACTCAAAAGGAAACTGTTTACAAAAGGCACAGCAGCAACAAACGTATAGCCTTGACGTCACAAAAGAATTTTTTTTGGGTGGAATTCATTAACCTTGAGGTGAGTGGGGGGGGTGGGGGGGGGAGGAAAAGCATGGAGGATGGCGGTAAAACTTAAGTAAAAGAGCAATAATACATTCTTCCACATCGATTCATTGGTGATGTGTGCACATGAAATGAGAGAGGCACAACATGGTGGATATATTTCATCTAGTCTGGTCAATGGTTAAAGATGCATTCTTGTTCATGCTCGGCACATTATGGTGATAGATTCAGCTGTTTCAGTCACGTTACCTATCTCATTCCCGACAACTCAGGTATTTGATCGGTTGTAGCACTGCATCCTTTCCTCTGGTGACACACTCAGTCCAAAGGAAATTTGCTAAAAGCAACATCAACACCACTAAAGATTTGCATGCAATCTCAAACTGTACATGATCCTGAAGGCACTGCACCCCAAACTCATCTAGTGTTACAAAAGTACTGCTGCTGGCAGGCTGACATTTGCTCATGCCTAAAAAATACAAACAAAAGCAGTATTAAAATACATTCGACAAAATTAAATTATCACTGTGCTCCTGCCATTGGCAACTGGTAAACACCTTTTTTATTCCCTTTGCAACTTTTTGATTATGATCTGTGGGCATAGCCATAGCTGATTGACTTTTGAGTGGAGGAGTAGGATGAGGAGGTGTAGGATGAGGATATGCCAGGTGAAGAGGAAGAGGAAAATCCAAGAGCCGAGAGGTTCGCTCCGGAACCCAAGTCGAAGCTGCCTCTCCGTGAGCCTTGCCTCGATCCATAGACTGAGCCCAGGCCACCTCTGCTAGCTACAATTCCACTCGCTTCGAGGAGTCGCACTCCGTTCTCTGCATCAACCATGGATCGATCAAGAGCATCTTTGTAGGAGATCCTAGTTCTTGATTTGGGACAGGTAAGGTACTTCAAGTGAGAGACCACATTGCGGAGTTTCTTTATATTTGAAGAGTCTATAATGCCCTTCCGTTGTGCTTCCTCCAGCGACAAGCGTTGTGGATTCCCTGGCTCGATAAGTCCTCCTGTAAGGTATTGTATCTCCATGTACCTACGACCAGACTCGTACGCAAGCAAACCTTTTTTCATGGCTGGGGAGGGAGCCAGTATATTTTTGCTGAGAGGATCCTCAAATCCAAGGAAGCTTTTCTCAGCTGGGGCTATCAACTCTGCCATGCGATTTTCGAGGAGCCCACTGGAAACGGCGTCTTTCAGCGAAATCCGTTTTCCTGTATTGGGGTCAATAATTCCACCCGTGCAAGCTTGAGCTTCGAGCAATTTTTGTGCTGTGAACTTGTCTATGATGCCACGCTTCAATGCTTGACTTACAGACACCTTTTCCAGTTTCTGTGTGTCCAGGATACCACCAATGGGTGCACACTCTTCTGGGTCGTCCCAGGGCATTTGATCTGTGGTCTGTGAAGGGCTTGCTGAGAATGAAGATAATGTACTGCTGACAATGGATGAAGACTTCGAACCAAAACCACTTGTGCTGTTCGACTTGCCCGTCATTATATCAGCAATTTCTGTCAGAGATAGCTTTCCGGCACGGTATAGCTGTAGGGAATGTTGATCCAATTGACCTTTGGCAAGGGCATCGTTGATGTTGTACTGCCTTCCCGATCCTTTGTCTACAATGATGGAAGATGTTTTCCCGTCACACATGACTGTTGTGATTTCCTCCCATTCACATTCCTGCTCAGCAAGCTGCATGTATGTGTTGTAGTCTATTACCCCCTTGCGAAATGCTTCTGTGACTGACATTTCGATATTTGTATCTGGATCTACAATGAGGACTTTGCGTTTTCGCACAGACGAGGTTGAGGACATTTTTCGGTCCTTTTTCTTTTCCTTAATTGGGAGGAGGCAGAGCCCAGTCTCAGAATCATTTTTGCAGCGTTCTTTCAGCTCTAAGTACGTGAGGTTTTCTTCAGTGTTTGGATCAAAGAAGCCTTTAGTGTCATCAGAAGGATCGCTCAATATTTCGTTCATCTTCTCATCAAATAGGTCACGACTATAGGCCACCTCAACAGGAAGTCTGTGGCTAGCTTGAGGGTCAATGATACCACCTGTGGCAATCTGTGCTTCCAGAAGACGAATACCATGATCTTTCAAAATCATATCTTTCTTCATTGCTTGAAATAAGGACAATAACTTCCCTGAATAAGGATCTCTGTAGCCGATCACAGCTCGCTCTGCAGATTTTAGTTTATCCTTGTATTCGGATCCAACTACTCCTTTAGCTACAGCCTCTTCCACGGAATATTTAACGTTGTTAATGGGATCGATGACAAATCCTGTTGCTGCCTGTGCTTCTAATAGTACTAGACCAGTTCCCGGTCTCAAGATTCCTCTTTTGATGGCCTTGTAAATGGAAAGCTTTTCCTTTGTGGCCTCGATGTAAATCCCGGCAATACTGGAGGAACCTCCAAGGTAAGTCTCGATTGATTTCCTCACCTCTTCCACTGTCTTTTTTCCAGATTGAAGCTCCTTTGCAGTTTCTTCACTTATCACTTTGCTTTTCACCAATTCTTCTAGTGTTAGCTGTCGACGAAGGCCGCGGAATGTAATTTTGGATTGCCAAGTTACCTCGATGGTCTCAATGATCATAATGATGAGGCGCTGTATGGTGATCTTCCCAGAACGATACATTTCAATCAGCTCTTTGCTTCTATCTTCTGTAATGTATTCTGTATTATACAATATTTCCCAAAGAGAGGACGACTTTCCAGCAAGATTTCCAGATGGAATATCAACCTTTGTGTTCTCAAATGTCGTCTTTGTTTCTGTCTCAGGGATGTACGACATCTTTGCCCTTACCTCGACGATCTCAATGATCATGATGACGAGGCGCCGTAACGTGATCTTCCTCGAACGATACATTTCGATCAGCTCTTTCCTTTTCTCTTCTGTAATGTATTCTGCATTGTATAAAATTTCCCAAACAGAGGTCGGTTTTCCAGCAAGTTTTCCAGATGGAATATCAACCTTTGTGTTCTCAAATGTCGTCTTTGATTCTGTCTCAGGGATGGTTGATGTGTTTGCCCTTACCTCGACGATCTCAATGATCATGATGACTAGGCGCTGTATGGTGATCTTCCTCGAACGATACATTTCGATCAGCTCTTTCCTTTTCTCTTCTGTAATGTATTCTGTATTGTATAACATTTCCCAAACAGAGGTCGGTTTTCCAGCATGTTTTCCAAATGGAATATCAACCATTGTGTTCTCAAATGTTGTCTTTGTTTCTGTCTCAGGGATGGTTGATGTCTTTGCCCTTACCTCGACGATCTCAATGATCATGATGACTAGGCGCTGTATGGTGATCTTCCTCAAACGATACATTTCTATGAGCTCTTTCCTTTTCTCTTCTGAAATGTATTCTGTATTGTATAACATTTCCCAAACAGAGGTCGGTTTTCCAGCATGTTTTCCAGATGGAATATCAACCATTGTGTTCTCAAATGTTGTCTTTGTTTCTGTCTCAGGGATGGTTGATGTCTTTGCCCTTACCTCGACGATCTCAATGATCATGATGACTAGGCGCTGTATGGTGATCTTCCTCGAACGATACATTTCTATGAGCTCTTTCCTTTTCTCTTCTGTAATGTATTCTGTGTTGTATAAAATTTCCCAAACAGAGGTCGGTTTTCCAGCATGTTTTCCAAATGGAATATCAACCATTGTGTTCTCAAATGTTGTCTTTGTTTCTGTCTCAGGGATGGTTGATGTCTTTGCCCTTACCTCGACGATCTCTATGATCATGATTTTTAGGCACTGTATGGTGATCTTCCTCGAACGATACATTTCAATGAGCTCTTTCCTTTTCTCTTCTGTAATGTATTCTGTGTTGTATAAAATTTCCCAAACAGAGGTCGGTTTTCCAGCATGTTTTCCAAATGGAATATCAACCATTGTGTTCTCAAACGTTGTCTTTGTTTCTGTCTCAGGGATGATTGATGTGTCTACCA
Organism: Myxine glutinosa; assembly: GCF_964187855.1. Classification (NCBI taxonomy): domain Eukaryota; kingdom Metazoa; phylum Chordata; class Myxini; order Myxiniformes; family Myxinidae; genus Myxine; species Myxine glutinosa. The sequence goes on along the minus strand of NC_136268.1, from coordinate 68,389,496 downwards.
TGACTGTGTTCGGAGTTGTTTTAAGAGTGTTATCCTTAATTACCTCAATGGCATTTGGGGTATTTTTTTCTTTCAACAATTCTGCCATTTCCCTTTTCTTTTGCTCCATAAGGTTTTGAATCTCTGTAACTTTTTGCTCCTCAAGCTTTCGCAGTTCTTTTAGCTTCTCCTTTTCCAACCGTTGTATCTCCTCTCTTTTTTGCTCCTCAAATCGTTTCTGTCGTTTTTCCATTTCATATAGTTTTTTCTGCAATTCCAATTTTTCCTGTTCGGCACGTTTTCTTTCTGCTTGAGCCTTTTCCTTTTCGGCTTCCAAGATACTTTTTTGTTGCTGCTGCAATTCGGACTCGGTTTTATTCTGTTGTTTAAAGACTGCTTCCATTTTTTCTCGCAATCTCTTGTTTTCTTCTTCTTGTTGTTTTCTATTTAGGGCTTCTTTTTCTAGCAAAGCTTTGGCCTTTTCTAATTCCTGTTCGTATGACTTTCCCAACTTAACTTTTTCGTCGCTCATTACCTTGTAATCTTTCATTAAAACATCTCTTTCTTTTTGGTACTTCTGTGAATCATCTTTCATCTGCTTCTGCAGTATCTCGATTCGTTGAGTCGTCAAGACTTCTTCATGCTTTGAGGCCTGAAACAAAACAACAATGGCTTTATAAACTGCTAAAAGATCATTACAAAAACAGCACTTTCATGGATAGTTTCATCTGTTAAAAATGAATGTTCACTTTGTAGCTGTGCCAGGAAAAAGAGGAAGTGTTTGAAGAAAGGCGTATTAAAGTACCTGAGCAGGATAATAGTAAGCATCCTTACAAGGAAGGGACAGGAAAAGAGATGTGATATGTAAATCAAGGTAACAAAAATATTACAAAGAATAAAGAGGTGAATTAAGCAAATCCATTAAAGGCAATCAACTAATAAAATAATACAACTTACTTGGACAGCTTGTTGTTGAGCTTTTTCTGACTCAAGTCTCAGCCTTTCTTTTTCTTTCTCCAGCTCTGCAATGGCCATACGAAGCTTGTTTGCCTCATTATCTGTTCTGGACTTTTGATTATCCATCTTCTGCAGTTGCGAGAGCTTCTCCTGAGTTTGCTGCTCAGCTTGTGACCACTTTTTATTTATGTCCTCCATCTGAGCTTTGAAGCGTAAAGCATCTTCTTCGGCTCGGGCACGTTCTCTAGTGAGCTCTGCAACCAATTTACGAAGACGGTCCGCCTCGAGATTCATTGTTAGCTGTCTTTGACGTTCTTCTTCAAGCGTGTGCTGGAAGGCCTCCGTTTCAGTTTCCAGCTTTCTCTGGATAATTCGTCGGTCTTCAGAAAGCTTATGTGCATGTTCCTGTGCTTGGTCATATTGCCGTTTTACTGATTCTGCCTGAACACGCAACTGACTTGCTTCCTGCACAGCTTGCAGCTTCTCACTTGCCAGTTTTTCAGCAAGTGCTCGTTGCTCTGCCAACTCCTCCTCTGCAATCTTCCGCAGTCGTGCTGCCTCTTCACCATTTGCACGAAGCCTTGCGGCTTCTTCAGCTATATGCTTCATCTTTTCATTCTCCTCCTCCAAAAGCTTATGCATGCTTGCAGAATCCATCTCCATCCGCTTCCGGATGTCTGCATCATTTTTTGCTTTCAACTTCAGGAGCTCCTCCATCTGTGCCTTCAACCGAGCAAGCTCCTCTTCCACTAGAGCCTTTTGTCTAAGTGCTTCACCGACCTCTCTCTTCATCCTTAACAACTCCTCTTCCATAATCGACTTCTGATGGTCTGTATCTGCAAGAATCAATCGAAGTCTGTCAAGCTCTTGCTCAGCCATTGCTTTCTCTTTCATCGTTTCCTCTGCAATGGTCCTTTGCCGTTCAGCCTCTGCTTCAGCTAGGGTCTTCATACGCTGAGCAGCCTCCTCGGCTTTTGCTCTCCTTTCCGCCTCATGTTGTGCTTCACGTCTCAACCTCTCTGCAGTCTCTTGCAGCATGGATTTGTCCAAAGCAACTTTTTCTGCTTTTGCCTTCAAATGCAGGGCTTCATCAGCTTGCTTCTTAATGGCCATGGTTTCCATATCAGCATCAATTCTGGCTTTTTCAGCCTCTTCTGCAGCTCTCTTAGCCCTTTCTGCTTCCTCTCGGATTTGCTCTAATGTTGTTTCCTGCAACCGGTGCTGCGCCCTCAATTCCTCATCCTTCTCAGCCAAAATAGCTAGGCGGGCCTTCTCTTCCACTTCAACACGTTTCTTTGCTGCTTCATTGGCCAACTTCACTTGACGTGCTGATTCATCCTCAGCTTTCTTCTTCAATAGCAACGCCTCTTCTGCAGCTTTCTTCAGCCGTTCTAGCTCATCTTGAGCTGCCCTTCTGTCTCTTGCAGCCTCTTCCACAATGAGCGTTTTACTTTCCAGTTCCTCTTCTGCCTCTTTCTTTCTTTGAGATTCGATCAGAACAAGATTTTTTTGTTTGGTGACTTCTGCTTCTGCATCTTCTTTTAAATTCAGCATCTCTTCTGCGGTCGCTTTCAAGCGTACAAGCTCAATTTCAAGGTCGCGTTTACCTTTGGAAGTTTTTTCAAACTCAAACTTGAGTACACATATCTCCTCTTCAATGTGGCGTCTATGTGTGATGGTTTCCTCCACCATGACCTTTTGTCTTTGGAGTTCCAGATCTGACTGTTGTTTCAGATGAGCCATTTCTTCTTCAATTGCCAGCTTCTGTTCTGTAGCTTGATCTTGCAACAGCTTCCGCTGGTGAGCCTCCTCATCAGCAAGGCGCTTAAGGCGTTCATTTTCACGCCCTTGTTCTTTGAGAGCAATCTCAGCCTCGGATTTCAACCTGCTTGCCTCTTGGATGGCCTGAAGTTTCTCTTTGAGGATGCGTTCAGACTCGGCACGCTGTTGGGCGACCTCCTCTTCAGCTATGCGACGCTGATGCATAGCTTCATCAGCCATAGCTCTCACACGTGATGCTTCTTCAGCAATTTCTTTCATTTTCATCGCCTCCTCCTCAATTATCTTCTGGGTTTTCTCTTTCTCCATTTTTGACTTGTGTTTGTTTTCCTCTTCCATTTTGTTTTTTAGTCTGATTAATTCTTCCATTTGGGCTCGAACCTTTGCTAGCTCCTCCTCTAGCATTTTCTTCTGCCTCTGTGCTTCAATCACTTCTTCCTTAAGCCTCTTTAGCTCTTCTTCGAGCAATGACTTTTGCTCTTCTACATCTTCCATGACAACGTGAAGGCGTTTCACTTCTTGCTCGGCATGCAATTTCTGTTGTAATGTTTCATCTGCTATGTGCCGTTGTTTCTCAAGCTCATCCTCCGCCATTTCTTTTTGTTTCAATGCTGTCTCTTGAGCCTTTGATCTTTTCAAGGCCTCTTTCTCAGCTTCAGCTTTTTGTGCTTCAGCAGCTTCTTGTGCCTGGCTCTTCTGCCGTGCTAGCTCCTCAGCCTGTGCTTTGAGATGTAGAGCCTCATTGGCTTTGTGTCGCCAATTTTCCAATTCCAACTCAGCCTCATGTCTTGCTTTCTCTGCTTCTTCAGCAAGCTTCTTACGCCGGGCTGCCTCTTCCTGAAGTTTGCAGACTATAGCCTGTTCTTCGTCTTTGCGTGTCTGTTGCATCGCGTTTACTTCTTCCATTAAGGATGCTCGCCTCATTTGAACCTCGGCCTTGATGCTCTTCTGCGTAGCCTCTTTAGCTGTAACAATTTGCCGCTTGGCCTCCTCTTCAGCAAGTTCCTTTTTCATTTGAGATTCTTCAGCCACCTTGCGCAACTTCTCAAGTTCTTGCAAAGCTATTTTCTTCTCTTTAGCTGCTTCTTGCTCAGCTTTAATCCTTTTCTGCAGTTCTCCTTCAGCAGCCTTCTTCTTCTTTTCCTCCTCCTCTGCCTGTTTCTGGTAGTCCAGTGCAACCTCCTCAGCTTGTTTCTGTTGTTTTTCTGCTTCATCTGCAAGTGTCCGAAGTCGAGAGACTTCTCCTTCAGCATCCAGCTTCTGTTTCGATGCCTTCTCCATTTCCAGCCGGATAATGTGAATTTCCTCCTCGATTTGCCGTCGCTGTATCACAACGTCTTCGACCATCTGAGAATGTCGGCGTATCTCTTGTTCTGACTGCTTCTTGAGGTCCACAAGCTCTTTCTCTATGGCCTGCTTTTGTTCGGCAGCAGCAGCAGCAGCATTGCGACGCTGTACAGCTTCCTCTTGCATTTGTTTTCGTAGCCGGCTGGCTTCCTCTTCAATCCTTGCTTTCTCCTGTGCATAAGTCTCTGACAACTCTTTCTGCTGGTCCAGCTCCTCCTGGATTTCCGACAACCTCACAATGGCCAACTGCACCTCTTTCTGCATCTGTAGTGAGTGCTGCTCTGATGCTACCACTGCATTCTTCTGTTGTGTAGCAAATAAAGATGGAAATGTGGTGGAATTTTGTGATCGAAGGAACATGTTGAGAGATTTGGGAGATGGGTGGGAAGAAACAGAAACAGTGAAAATTAAATCAGATTTATTAATGTCATAACTTGATATATACTTTGGTCAGCCTCTAATAGGAATCTCATTTACTTATTATAAGATATGCATGCTTCGTATTTTCTCCAACACTCGTAAACAAGGACAACAAAAATATTGAATGATTTTGCCTGACCTCTCCCTCTTGCAGCCTTTTCAGTGTTTCACTGATAAACTTAACATACTGGTTTGTCATGGTGACCAGTGCAGTGTAGCGAGTCCTCAGTGTCATGTACTGAAAAGGAAAGAACCAAAAACGTGAAAATCGTGAGTCACGGTCTGGTCACAACTCTTACAAACAAATCCAAATACAGTTGTCAAGTGCTTACACATTACTAAACAATAGCTGGATAAGGAATGATAGTTTAAAAGAAACAAACATTTATGCAAGGAGTACAACAACAATTGCTGGAGCGATATTTGATACGAAGATGTGCTGAACACTCTTTTGGTACAACACATCAGCTCTTTTTTTCTTTTTTTTGTATACAAGATCGAGGCTCGTGAAAGAGCTAAAGAGAGTGTTCTGTAGTTTTAAACTACAGAACAAATTGATAACACACTCCTAAAAAATCCCTCCTACAAATAACTACTTTTTTGGGTTCTGAAAAAAAATTACTTTCAAAAAAAATATTAATTTATATGTGTGCATCACATTTAATTACATCAGCACAGGCAGTGATAGCCCAAGAAGAAAACTGTGAATGGTAACTTAAGTGAAGTTGAGATCTGCAATAAAGGCAATTTAAAAATTACAATACCTAACTATTCTTTTTTCAAAAAGAAAACTAAAACTGCCAGCATCAATGATGATGATGACCGGAAGTTTATTTTCACATATTGATCGACAGTGCAAATGAATCACAGTATAGTGTGAAATTTCATCAGCTGGGTAGTTTGTTTGGAAAGCTGCGCTGCTCCTCTGACCTGCTGCAATATATTGTCAGATGAGAAGTGAACTTTGTGCTTTGAAGGAGACTTCATCTGAGGGTCTACTGTGGCTTTGTAGATCAGGAGATGTAATTCACAGTCCTGAAAAAAAAAAAGAAGCATGTCACAGCAACATGTTTGGAGTCTAAAGTTCTGACCACAAAGGGAATAGCAAGACGAACAGCGAGTGTTCGATGCCGGGTCTGTTGGATTTAACCTTTGTCGTGGTGGAATACTGCTCGGCCAATGACTGGCATTCATCCACTTTGGCTTGGTTCTTCTCAATTTCCAAAGCAAAGTTCTGTTGGAATGGAAGATGACATTGAAAACATAATCAGTGCAAGTTTTCTTTGTTTGTGTTGGTCGACAACTGCAAGGGATAACGGGATAAGCAATCGTCATTAGTATGCCCTTAATATCACATTGGTGTTAACGCGAATCACCGTGGCCACTCCTACCTTCTCCTTCTGCAGTTGTTCCTCCAGTGCCTTGCTGTCCTCAATCTTGATGGCTTGTAATTTCTCCTGCTGCTTGAGCATATCATCCAACCATTCTAGTAGCCAAGTGGAGCTCTCTTGGTAGCTATTCAGGAGTTTCACAAGGCCATCAAGCTCCCTAATCCTATGATGGAATATGTGATACCGACACTTCAGTAACATATATTGTTTTCTCGTGAACAGTAAAAATTGAAGGTGTTGCATTAAAGCGCAAGTTTACAATATTCAGGCTGAACAAAACCTAATCAGAATTCCTCTTGTTCCATCATCGGACAGTATAATCTCACTCGAATTAAAAAGTATACGATTCCACAAAGAGAAGCAAAGCAACAAATAACGAACAATAAATAATTACACCAGACTCTGTTAATGGTGTAATTATTGGTTAAATTGTCCATGACGCACAATAGTGAGGGCATCAGGTCTGAGTCTTTACATTCCGGATGTGGGCGGTTACATTCCGAACCTGGCTCATACAAGTGATACAAAAGACTTAAAAAAGAGTACGTGTTGCTTTCTTTCGTGACACTCAGCTTTTAGAGGATAGAGCCGGGCCAAACCACATCAGTTTGGATGGGCGGGATGGGGGGAGGGGTGAGGGGAGGGGGGGAAACTTTTTTGGATCACAATATGACTTTGAACTTCAAAATTTAGGGATGGAGTGTAAATAAAGAAAATGTGTCCCCATCTACAATCGATCTATAAAACTCAACATCATGAAAATCGGAGAAATATTATTCAGGTTATGATTAAAAAGGTGTTTTTTGTTAATTAGGTAAAAATCCAGAAAAAAAAAGTAGGTCAAGGACAAGAAACAAAATCAGGTGCATAACTTAAATGCAGGTTCATTATTATGATGCAAGAACATCTCAGAAGGCCAAATGGTCTTTGAGATTACACATTGGCAAAATTGAGCGATGACAAAAAACGTGTTATTTTTTCAGAACGCCAGTTAACATCGATCTTTGACCTGGATGGGTATGATGTACAATAATCATCAATGTGGATTGTTCTAGGCTATTTATAGAGGGCAATTTCTTTCTGATCAGACAAATATTAGTCGATATTTGGTGAAAAATATTAAAATGTCTATAATTGGATCATAGCCTTAAAATTAGGTCAAGTTCAAAAATATGTCAACTCCACATCCTTTTTACTCTCATTTATTGATGCAAAATTGAATTCTGAAAGTCCTTGGACATTAGCAGAAAAACCTGAATGGTGTTTCAATACTCCTAGGTGCAAGATCTTGACCTTTAGCCCGAAAGAGTATGAACCACTTTTAGAGGCCATTTTCCCCCGCAGAGCAGGGGTTGGCCTTTTTCGGGCACCGTGGTCCCCTTTTTGAAGCAATGTTTTATGGCCGGATGCCCTTCCTGCCGCCAACCCTGTTGGTCGCCAACCCTGTTGGTCGCCCTTTGTGACACACAGGGAATTACCAGTGAACTGGTACTCAATTTGCCGACCTCGGAAGGATGATCAGGCTGAGTCAACCCCCCCTGGCGTTAATTCGGCGATCAATCGGGATTCGAACCCAGGATCCGAGAATCCGAAGCTGGCACGCGAACCGCTAACCCAACACCAGGCTCAGCCTGAAAGAGTATGTTGTAAATTAAGCTTAAATGCAGCTTGCTCTTGGGCCTAGCCTTGCTAATGAGGGAAATTTCATTCCAATTGGCTAAACTTTAGTCGAGTTATGGTAAAAAATGTAAAATGTCGACAATTAGGTCATGACCTTAAAATTAGGTCAAGATCAAAAAATAGGCCTAGCACTTTATATTCACATTATTGATGCAAAATTTCATTGTGAATGTCCCAGCCAGCTTTGAGATACAGCTCGGAAATTGATACAGTTGGTGTTTCCCCCTATCTCTACTGTTCCTTTTGTCCTGTTGTGTCCTGATCTGTACTCAGTGTACTAATTCTAGCCCTTCCACAAGCCATAATTATGTATACAAAAACATACAGGCAAAAGAAGAAGAAGAAGAGGAAAAACACCAATACGGTGTCTATTAAATCAAGCAGTGAAATACTTGTTTTCTTCTCCACTTGATGCCCTTGAATGGATGTTAAAAGACCACCAAAGTGTATGAACTATGAAGCAAGTATACCAATAATCCCTCAACATGACAGAGGTTTTAATCCTACAGTGTACTGAAACAGACTGTTTGGGGTTTTAACATACAGTACTTAGCATTAATGAATGTAGGAGTTTAAAAAAAAAACCTTTGGTTAATTTTCACTGCTTCTGAGATTTAGTGTAAAATCTGACCTGGACTCGATCTGCATCAGGATGTTCTGCCACCGCTCAAGGAGATGTTCCACCTTGATCCGGTACCTGTCCAAATCGATGTCCCTCTCCCCATGGGCTTTTAGCATCTGGTCATTGATGGAATGAGCGCTATTCAAGTAGTTGTCCAATGATGTGAAGATCTGCTTCTTTTGAGCGGCCTCTGTACGCCAGAGCTGTGCACAAAATGCTCCATTTTCATCCTGGCAATCAATGCCAAACCATAATATTTTGCATCACATGCATTTATAAGGCAAGAATGTTTTATAAAGTAACCTTGAGTTGGATCTTGAGATCTTCCATGCTTTGCACATCAAGTGGTATGGAGTCCTCTTCACAGAGACGGTATTCAAATGTACGAACAATGTTCTCAGCATCATGTGTGCTACACACGAGTGTGTCAATAGCCTTCAACCTGTTGATTAAAACATATTGTAGCAGGATCTCGTGAAGACGAGACTATTACAATATTACTACTACTACTACTACTACTACTACTACTACTACCAATACATGTACTATTTATACTGCAACTACGAATACTACTACTACTATCAACACTACTACTACTACTACTACTACTACTACTACCAATACCACTACAAGTACTATTTATACTGCAACTACGAATACTACTACTACTATCAATAATACTATTACTACTACTACCAATACTACTACTACTACTACTACTACCAATACCACTACAAGTACTATTTATACTGCAACTACGAATACTACTACTACTATCAATACTACTACTACTACGACTACTACTACCAATACCACTACAAGTACTATTTATACTGCAACTACGAATACTACTACTACCAATACCACTACAAGTACTATTTATACTGCAACTACGAATACTACTACTACTATCAATACTACTACTACTACTACTACTACTACCAATACCACTACAAGTACTATTTATACTGCAACTACGAATACTACTACTACTATCAATACTACTACTACTACAACTACTACTACTACTACCAATACCACTACAAGTACTATTTATACTGCAACTACGAATACTACTACTACTATCAATAATACTATTACTACTACTACCAATACTACTACTACTACTACTACTACTAACAATACCACTACAAGTACTATTTATACTGCAACTACGAATACTAGTACTACTATCAATAATACTATTACTACTACTACAAATACTACTATTACTACTACTACTACTACTACTAATACCAATACCACTACAAGTACTATTTATACTGCAACTACGAATACTACTACTATCAATACTACTACTACTACTACTACCAATACCACTACAAGTACTATTTATACTGCAACTACGAATACTACTACTACTATCAATAATACTATTACTACTACTACCAATACTACTACTACTACTACTACTACTACTACTACTAACAATACCACTACAAGTACTATTTATACTGCAACTACGAATACTACTACTACTATCAATACTACTACTACTACTACTATCAATACTACTACTACTACTACTACTAACAATACCACTACAAGTACTATTTACACTGCAACTACGAATACTAGTACTACTATCAATAATACTATTACTACTACTACAAATACTACTACTACTACTACTACTACTACCACTACTACTACTATCAATACTACTACTACCACTACTACTACTATCAATACTACTACTACTACTACTACTAACAATACCACTACAAGTACTATTTACACTGCAACTACGAATACTACTGCTACTATCAATAATACTATTACTACTACTACCAATACTTCTACCAATACCACTACAAGTACTATTTATACTGCAACTACGAATACTACTACTACTATCAATACTACTATTACTACTACTACCAATACTACTACTACTACTACTACTACTACTACTACTACTACCAATACCACTACAAGTACTATTTATACTGCAACTACGAATACTACTACTACCATCAATACTACTACTACTACTACTACTACTCCTACTAACAATACCACTACAAGTACTATTTATACTGCAACTACGAATACTACTACTACTATCAATACTACTATTACTACTACTACCAATACTACTACTACTACTACTACTACTACTACTACTACTACTACCACTACAAGTACTATTTATACTGCAACTACGAATACTACTACTACTATCAATAATACTATTACTACTACTACTACCACTACTACTACTACTACTACTACTACTACTACATCTGTAACAGCTCAATTATGCCCACCTACAAGTAGCTCATGAACCGGCTGGCCAGGCCTGACATTTGACTGAAGGTAAACTAAGCATTATGACGATGACCACTCCTTGTTGCGTCGTGATGATGCATAGGGCTGCCGAATCCGTTTCCTCGGCTGGACGGCACAATCCTGGATTGTGACGCCACTGCGATGCAGGATACTCGAATGGCTCATTCATCCCAGTAAGCTGGCACTCATTTTGCCGACCTCGGACGATTGACAGGCTAAGTCAACCCACCTGGTGATAATTCCATGGCATGACAGGAGCTTGAACTCAGGACGTTGAGATTCCAAGCCAGCCATCTTAACCGTTAAGCCAACACCAGGCGTCATGCGCAGAAATGATGTCAACACATCACCTCAAACTAAGATGGTGTCCGTGTGGTACTCAGGCCTTTGAATACCGAGATTTATGGTCACAAATAATCGATACGGTAGTATGTCGTCCTGACGAGACCATAAGGGTAAAATCTGGATCAGTGGCTCCTTTCATTTATTTGTGAATATACATTTATTTGTTTAACTTTTTGGATCTAATGGGGATCTGGAAAAAATATTACGACTACATGAGTGTTATATGTGAAAACCAACATAAAACACAGGCAATCCTAACTGAATAAGCAAAGCATATTGATCCCTTTATATAGGATTTGTAAGGATGAGGACAATTAGAATTCCTTTTGGAATACTGGATACCTTTGAAGGAAAATACAAGACAAAGAGTAAATGCTGTCGGCTCGCTGATTCAGCTGGTTAAGTTCAGAACTGAGTGACATGACCATGTTACTCTGGCCTGGCTGGGCGAGCAATGCTCGCAGATCCTGTGACACTCGTTCCACGTCCGCACGGACATCCTCTACATCCTGATGCAATTTCTGCGGGAAAGGAAAATTAGAATGTATATGTCCTATGGCAAGTTGTAGCTCTTCACCTTCTTGTTTCAAACCATCAGCTCAACAAATCGCCAAACCTCATGGTCCGTGATGCGGAGGGAGCTCTCGTGCACAACATCTTGCTGCTCCAGAGGGGAGCGGATACCATTGGTGATATGCTCTTCTGATCTGTCCAGGATCTGTTGCAGCTTGTGCAGTTGTAGGCGGTAGTCATTGCACAATGACTCGTCTCTCTCCTCTGTGGCACATAAGGAAGATTACAATAAAAAAAATGTATTACTTGTCTTTGATACCTACAATAACAGTTTACTAAAAAATAGAACTTGTAATGCCATGTCGTGTAGTCAGTTGCTGACCTCTCTCGACCGTGATCACAAGCTCATCGAAGTGTCGTTTGCAGGAGTCCACATCCTGCTCCAGCTGCATGCGGTCCATGCCACTGAAATTTTGAGCATCTCCGCTCTCCGCCAGGAAATTCTCAAAATGTTTTTCAAGGTTCCTCATTGTCAGGTCGTACTGTTCTTGAGTTACGCTTTTAAACTAGTATAAGAGCGTAAAAACACCAAAATGCATTAAGAATTGTGGCTGAAAAATAAGACCAGATTATCATTGGTTATTTAAAAAAATTAAATTAAAATAAACATGAAAATAAAAGTGTACAAAGCATATGGAGGAACAACTTGCTTACATAAGGAGCTTCACTTACGGTTATGATATTCCAAGAGCGGATTATCTCAATATCCTGCACCAAGTAAAGGTAAGCAACGACACTCTTCACGTTGAGGTGCAGCTGGCTCCAAAGACTCATGGTGTTTTGGAAGCTGTGCTCCAATCTGTAGTAACAACAGTACAGAATCTCAAAATGGACAACAGCATGAATTGCTAAATAATGAGTTTTTTTTCTTTAGAACAAATGTATTTTTTTTTCTTGTTTTTTTTCTTTTGTGTGTGTGTGTGTGTGTGTGTGTGTGTGTGTGTGTGGATGCGTGTGTGCTTGGGGAGTGGTGGCAGGGCGGGGGGGGGGGGAGGGGAGGGGGTTGAGGAGGGCCGTAAAGCACCACCTTTGGTGGTAGCCAGTATTACAGATCGTCTCCCTTTATTGTTAACTGCACTCACTACTATTATGGCCCACTTGTTCAGTACCTGCTATTATGGCCCATATACCTGTATCACCCATGCACCCTATTATGTCACATAGTTTCTTGGCATGCGTTATGAACGTCATAAATTTAATTCTTCACTCACATTGGGTCATAGATCAGATATATGAAGTTTAAGATCTTTTGGATAAGGATTTCAATTCAACAATTATGGCTGGAATAACATTTCACTGATGACATCATCGGTATCACCCTATATACGCCATGGGGAGTTGATGACATTTGACAAGTTTCAATTTTTTCGTTGAGCGGTTTCAGACAAAATGATGTCCAAATGTTTATTTTAATCCAATATGGCTACCACACCATGTGACCTACAACATCAGACTTAGCAATATAATATTATCGATGATGAGTCTCTCCTATGTTTAAAGTTTGGCTTCGCTCAGAAAAGCTGTTGCAGCAAAAGACATTTTAAAAGAAAATATATTGATGCGGACAAACACACAAGTGTGTGAGCACGCACACATATACACACACACACACACACACACACACACACACACACACACACACACACACACACACATACACACACACACACACACACACACACACACACACACACACACACACACACACACACACATACACACACATACACACACACACACACACACACACACACACACACACACATACACACACATACACACACACACACACACACACACACACACACACACACACACACACACACACACGTTGGCAGACAGGGGGCATTGCAATAGTCTCCCATCCCTTTTGGGGCGAGACCATCATATACGTTGTGATCAAAAATAAATAAATCAAAAACTATAAAGTCCATTTCTAATAATGTGCCGCAGCACATTGCCCACCATAGGCCGAGAAAGGTACTCCCACCAAAGTTTATTCAAAGTTTATCCAAAGCTCGGAGTTGTGTATTAGTTAAATGTGAGGTGTCGTCAAGCAGCAGAACAACGCACTCACTTGCTGCCAAGCTCGAGAGCCTCCTTGTTCGCCGGTGGGACGACAAAGCAGATCGAGGGCACTATTGCTTCACTACCAACCGAGTTTATCACCTTCCACTTATCACGCTGAGAATTGTCCTCCAAAACGCATTCGTCATCTTTATAAAGGGTGATCTGTTAAATTGAGGCAGAAAAATCTCCAGTTTGTTCAGGCTCAATCATGACACAATATCCTGACAGTAGAATGGACAAATTGGCCTACCTCCATTTGTTTGTAATTGCAGATGGCTTTGATGGGCAGTGTGCTCCACACACGATTCTCAGGATTCCTCGCTTTCACCTGCACAATGCTCTTGGCCTGCGAGGCCAGTGTGGTGACCCTCTGATTCAAGATGAGGAGTTGCTCTTTCTCCTCCTGTGAAGCATCATAACATAACAAGCAAGACAATTCGATCTTACCTCAATTGCCAAAACTTTAATGCTTATTTCTTGTGCTCCACTAATGTCAGTCAATAACTTCTGACCATTGGATTTGTCCTTCCTAAGCAAATCGGGGATCGTAAGACAGTCTGGTTTTCTAGGACTAACCATGGAGTCTTGCAGAACGTCTTCCAGGCGACTAAGATGGTTGCTTCGGTCACACGAGTATTTCTTATGCATCATCTCTTGCCTGGATTTCAAATCTCTTTCCAACGCTTTTGCATCATTGAAGAACTGTGGTAAAAGAAAAGAATGAATCATTTTCCACCTTTCCTTAGTCTTTTTATTTTTTATCTACAAAATATCTTTTAAAAAGTGTTCATTGTGAAACAAATAAATGTGGGAATATTTTCATTGTGATTAAACGCACACATGCAAAACTTCCTGTTACACAATATTATACAAGGATGTCGAGCATGATTCCCCACCAAATCATGGCAGACACGTAATGTTTGCTTTCCTTGACAGGCCACAACATACTGTACTAGTGCGGCCAATGAGCTTGTAGTCAAATAAATATGTGGTCCCCTTAGTTCACAGGATCTGTTGCAGCTTCTTTGCATGCTCAGGCAGTCATAGGATGGAAACGAAGTTAATTCAGCACTTCCATGATCTTTTCCGCCCGAGCTAATCCTCCTGCCTCCCATCCCCAAGCCACCTCCTTTCAAATGTCTAGTTTTTCCTTCCTGAGAGTTTCCTTCTGTATCCATCAGATACAAAAGTCGACCCCACATGTCCTTCCCTAACCATCATTCCTCCCCACACCCATTTTTTATCCAAGTCCTATTACGGTCTGTGACCTTTTTCTTCTTCCTTCTCCCCCCCATGACAGATGGAAACCCCGCCGGGTGTGCCATGTTAATATGCTTAAAAGGTACTATGAGCGTGAGGCCGACCTCGGCCGGCCAGTTGGTAGGTCATATAAAGCATCAAGATATTGACTCCAGTGAATCAGACAGCGATGGTCTATCTATATGAACCTGAGAGGGAACTGATGGGGGCTTTTAGTACAACCGTACCCCTTGAAAATTGTACATATTTTGGGTCGAGATAATGTCATTGCAGATGCTCTATCTCGAGCTTAAGATAATTTCTGGCACATGCATCTTAGCTATGATGCCTGTAAATGTCACGATATGTGGATGTTTGTTTATTGCACTGTTTATGCTGTGTATTGAAACTAATCTGCCGTTGTAAAAGAAAACTTTGCTTCGGGTAAAGTTTCATTCTTTAAGGGGGGAGGTGTTATGGTCTGTGACCTTTTTCTTCTTCCTCCCGCTCCCCCCCCCCCCCCCCCCCCCAGTGAGTTAGACCAAGTGGTTTCGTCCATGGGTATAAAGCCTATGATTGGCTGTGGGGCAGGAAGGTGATTCAGAGGAGAGAGTGGCCATTTTGGAAGAGGGCTCATGGCGGAGTGCCTTTTCGTGTGCTTGTAGAGTTGTCAGCGAAAATCTCTCCACCTGAAGGTTGTGCCGGATCAAGCCATGCGGCCACATCTGTACCTGAAGGTTGACTTGTGCCAGATCAACCCCTGCGGCCACATCTGTACCTGAAGGTTGACTTGTGCCAGATCAACCCCTGCGGCCACCTCTGTACCTGAAGGTTGACTTGTGCCGGGTCAACCCCTGCGGCCACCTCTGTACTTGACGGTTGACTTGAATTAAACTCTTGCTACCGCTGGACCTGCACTGGGGCCTACTGCTGGGCCTGCATTGGGGCCTACTACAGGGCCTGCACTGGGGCCTACTGCTGGGCCTGCATTGGGGCCTACTGCAGGGCCTGCACTGGGGCCTACTGCTGGGCCTGCATTGGGGCTTACTGCTGGGCCTGCTTTGGGGCCTACTCTTGGACCTGCCAATCCTACCCTCTCATGCTGGCCTACTCTGGTTTTTCCCTCTCCTCTCCCTTCTTTTTTATGTGTAGGAATAGATTTTGAGGGTGATAACCCATTAATAAAGCCGGTGTGATTGAAGGCTTGGTGTGCTTCAGGCCGTAACAGTCCCCTTCTATTTTATCCTTCAACACGGCTGTTGTTGTTTCCCCGCTCTCTCTCTCTCTACTGTTCCTTCTGTTATGTTGTGTCCTCATCCATTCAATGTTCTAGCTATTCCATGAGCCGAGACTCTATACAAAAAAGCTTAATATTAACCTTATGTAGGTACAGTGCTATGTGTACACTTCCAACCCTTCACTCAATAATTCATGCTATGACTTATCAAATGCACCATATAGTCCACTTTTGATGAAATAAGGTTGCATGCAGAGTAGTAATAGTACCTTAGCAGCATGCTGCATTTAACAGTTTATAACAAGAACGAGCAATAAGAGAGTGCAGACCCTCGCCAGGACATGTTTTTAAGGCTTTTGTGTTAAAACAAATATGGCGGCCAAACCACGTGATCGATGATGTCATCTTTTTTTTTCTCCACCAATTTATTCCTCGATGACGCTCAAGAAATTTCATTTTGATCGGATGAAATTTTGTCAATTATGACGTCATAATAGAGGCACCTATGACATCATCATTAACCTATGTTATTCCCCATGGAGAGTTCTTTACAATGAGCCATGTCTCCATTTTTTCTGTGCAGCGCTTTCGGAGATATGGAGGTGCAAAATCTTTCAGTTTTTCCAAGATGGCACCCGTACCAAGTGACCTATGATGTCACAGTTATTTAAAAATATATACAGGAAGAGGTGCACCTATGGTGAAAATTTCCTGTCAATCCAATCAATGGTTGAAGAGAAAATCATATTTGGTCTGTGCGGACGAACAAACAAACCAACAATAAATATGTCGTGCATAGCACAAAACTTGCGAAAACCCTAAAATACATTGTTGGCCTGTGCTGATCTCAAAAATAATTTGTGGTTAAATTCAGTGGACAGATATGCAAATCCTCTTCAAATTTCAAGTTAAATTTGGCCTATGTTGACCTTTTGGCCTATGTTGACTTCAAAAATACTTGGTGGTTGAATTCAGTGACCAGATATGTAAATCCTCTTAAATCAGATGAAAATTGAGGATTTTAGAAATTCAATCGAGTCAACTGGATGACAATTGATGATTTTAGAAATTTGGCCTATGTTGACCTTTTGGCCTATGTTGACCTTTTGGCCTAAGTTGACCTCAAAAATAGTTGGTGGTTGAATTCAGTGGCCATACATTCAAATCCTCTTAAATTTCAAGTCAATTGGATGAAAATTGAGGATTTTAGAAATTTGGCCTGTTGACCTTTTGGCTGATGTTGACCTAAAATATAATTGGTGATTAAATTCAGCGACCAGATATGCAAATCCTATTCAAATTTCAAATCAATCAGATGAAAATTGAGGATTTTTGAAATTCGACAAAGTTGGTGACCTTTGGCCTATGTTGACCTATTGACCTTTTGACCCCAAAAACAATAAGCTTCTTGCTTATGACGAACTCTTCCATTTGGTGGAGTTTCGTGAAGATCGGTTGAAAATTGTGACCTGTAGGCGACTAATATACAGACAAACAAACAAACAAACAGAATAACGCATAAGACCAACCAATATACTTGAAAAATCCTCCATTTTCACAAGTATATTTCCATTTTCGCCTTCCATCAACGCCAAACAGGAAATCAGAGCTGTCTCCCTTGACATATCTTGTGCCTTTGATACGGTCGAGCACCCCACTCTGCTCACGAAACTCTCCTCCTATGGTATCCATGGAAATCTCCACGCATTGCTTGCGGACTTCCTCTCTAGTCGTAGTCAACGTGTGGCCCTGAATGGATTTCTCTCATCTCCCCTTCCTGTTCAGGCTGGAGTTCCCCAAGGCAGTGTTCTGGGCCCTGTGCTTTTTTTGATATTCATCAATGATCTTTCCGACTCTTTGGAAAATCCTCTCTATCTCTTTGCTGATGACTCCACTCTCTGCGGCTCCATATTTCAACCCTCAGATCGGCAGGCAGCAGCCTCTTCACTCTCGGCAGACCTGGACAAAATCACAAACTGGTCAAACAAGTGGAACATGTCTTTCAATCCTGACACATCTCACACTCTCACTATGTCTCTGTAAAAAGACTGTCTGGAAAACCCTCCAGTCTATTTTCTCAACAATCCTCTCTAAGAAGTTCTGTCACTCAAGCTTTTGGGTCTAACTATCTGCCATGATCTTTCCTGGGAAGACCACATTTCCAAGCTGGCCTCCAAAGCCAGTCGCCGACTGGGCATCCTCCGTCATGCGAAGTCCTTCCTTGGCACAGCTGAGCTCCTCACCACATACAAGGCTTTCGTCCGCAGCTCAATGGAATACTGCTCTCCCCTCTGGGCTGTTGTTCCTGCCTCACACCTAGCTCGGCTTCACGCTGTTGAAACCAAAGCTTTCAGAATCATTGGAATCTCCTGCGATGAAGCTAACTCCAAGGGCCTTTCACTCACTCACCGCAGGCAGGTTGGTGGTCTTTCTGTCTTCTATCGACTCCTCTCCGGCCTTGCTCCCCCAGCTCTCTCTGTGGTCTATCCCCCTAATATTCCTACAGGATGCATAAGATCTGCCAGCAACCGTCTTCTGGCAAAACTACCAAAATCAAGACTCTCTCTTCACCTTCAGTCTTTCATTCCTCTTTTGTCCTGCCTCTGGAACAAACTTCCACACTCTCTTCAATCCCACTCCTCCCTCCAGGTCTTTAAAACAGCTGCTCACCACCATCTCTTATCTTCCCCCATCCAAAACCATGATCTTTTCTACCCCTGTTAATACACCCCAAATCCATATCTTTCATTCCCCGACTTCATTCCTGAAATTCCTTGTAGTGTCAATTTGTTTGGTACTGTGTACCCCTTCCCTCCCCCTCCCCCCAGCCCTCTCCCTTCGAACAGATCTCTTGATGTCCTTGTTCTCTATTGTTGTGCTTGTGTGCTTCCCTCTCTCTCCCCATCTTGTCTCCCCCTCCCTTTATTGTTTTACGTGTCCGTTTATGTTTTTTGTGTTTTATGTGCTAATATGTGTTTGGTGTGCTCGCTCTTACATGAGCCTCGATCTTGTGTACAAAAAACAAACAAAAGAAAAAGCAACAAACAGACAAACTGACTCAAATGCAATGCCCTCTCCTCTGGCAAGGGTAATAAAAATGATTTAACTAAAACAGCCCTTTATAAAATGTCTTTTCATGTTGACAAATAATCTTTCACCCTCCACGGTTGGACTATGGACAAAGTCAAAAATATACATGGACAAAATAATATGGTGGTGAGCAGCTGAACAAAAATATACATGGACTATGGACAAAATATACACGGCGTCAAAGTGAGGCTCAATAAATACTTCTCAGGTGGTTTTTCTTTTCTTATCGACTCAGAACAGTGTATGTGCCATGGCCTTAAGGAAGAAGAAATGATCACGTTACAAGACCCTCCCTCACCTGGAAATAGGCTGTATTTTCCCTCAAATGGACCTCGATACAGGTGCAGATCTGTAGGATCCAGTCCCACTGAGTCTTCATGGCAGCAAGATATGACTGCAAGCACAGAAACTTGTACTATCAAAAATATAGTTTTACATGAGCAATGCTTATCAGCGTCCATCATCAAAATCATTCTGTTATAACATAAAGGTGAACATCATACTGACCTCAATTGTTTGCCGTGCTGGGTGATTGCTTGCGAGAAGCTGTTCTCCACTGTCTTGGATCTCATTTATTCTCGACTCTTTCTTTTCAAGGTCTTTTATGAGAGCCTAGTTGGGATTAAAGATGCCACAAAGGGTTGAAGTAAAAAGTAGAACGGCACTCCATAGAGCGCATTTCTCCGCCAGGCTAAACAGTTTATGTTTTGTATCCACTGACAGGCCGGGTCTGCATCCAGACCTGAACCAAAGTCGAATCAGCTTGTTCTTGTCACACACCCAAATACTCCACCAAGTTTTGTCAAAAGTTCATCCATAACTTTTTGAAATATCGTGCTCTATATCATTTTGGCCCTATCACTCAATGGCAAAGAATCACTTTTACAAAATCAAAAAATTATCGTATCCGGATCCGTATTTGGATTTTCACCAAAATCTAATTGATTCGTCCTTGTCACACACCCAACCTGTCCACCAAGTTTCGTCGAAATCCATCCAAAACCTTTTGAGATAACCTGCTCCATATGTATATATAGTTTTTGGCCCTATCTTATCTCTCCATGGTGAAGAATCACTTAAAAAATTATAGGATCCGGATCAGGATCTTCACCTAAATCTCATTTCGTCGTTGTCACACACCCAATCTCTCCACCAAATTTCGTTCAAATCCATCCAGAACTTTTGGAGATGTCCTGTTCACAAACAGACAAACAGCCAAACCTTCACTTTCGGTGGCAGAGGTAAGAAAAAAAATTCTGAATAACCAAGTGCTTTTAGAGAAAATTTGATTTATAGATCCCAAATATTTTTCACCATCAACAATAACAGATTATTTACACCATATCAATATACAATTTGAAAACTATACAGGCTTACCTGAAGTAAGGAGCTGC
Organism: Myxine glutinosa; assembly: GCF_964187855.1. Taxonomy (NCBI): domain Eukaryota; kingdom Metazoa; phylum Chordata; class Myxini; order Myxiniformes; family Myxinidae; genus Myxine; species Myxine glutinosa. The sequence goes on along the minus strand of NC_136268.1, from coordinate 68,369,060 downwards.
TACAAACCCCATTCCCATGGCCATTAAACACACATTTTTTTAGTAAAGTGTACATGCTTGTATGTTCTATGGTTGCCTGACCCTAATTGCCCCATTGTCAGTACTTCACCCTCATCCCTGATTTTAGATTAGGTGGGGCACAAAAATTTACATAGCACTGAAAAATATAATTTCACCGAGCAGAGGGAGGGGAACATTTTTTGTGGTTGTTTCTTTTTGTCATCAATTCCAAAGACTATTCTAAATATGCACAAAGAACGCTATATACATACACTTGAAAATAAGTTCTCTAATAATAAAAAGTTTTCTCAAAACGCAACATTTATTTAAATTATTGTGTTAAAAACCCAATTTAACCCCCTCCCATTAAAAACCCAATTTAATGAAGAGGAGACATTACATATAATGAAATAAATTCATCATTGACTCCGTCTTCTACCGACTCCTCTCTGGCCTTGCCCCCCCCCAGCCCTCTCTGGGCTCTTTCCCCCAAATATTCCTACAGGTCGCACAAGATCTGCCTGCAACCCTCTTATGGTTAAACTGCCAAAATCAAGACTTTCTGCTCACCTTCACTCCTCTTTTCTCCCGCCTCTGGAACAAACTCCCTCACTCTCTTCAATCCCACTCCACCCTCCAGGTCTTTAAAACAGCTGTTCACCACCATCTCTTATCCTCCCCCATCCAAAACCTTGATCTTTTCTACCCCCGCTAATTTCGGTCCCCTTGTGTTTTATACCTCTCCCCCCCCCCCCCTCCCCTCCCCTTCCCATGCCTCCTGCCCCCAAGCCCTCTCCCTCCCACACTTCTCCCTGCTCTCAAATGTTGTGGTTGTGTGCTTCCCCTTCTCTCCCCATCTTGTCTTCCGCTCCCTCTTTTTGTATATTTTGTTTGTCTGGTTGATTTGTTTGTGAAATAAATGTTAGCTCTTTCACGAGCCTCGATTCAGTATACAAAAAAAATTAATAATAATAATAATAATAATTGACTATCCTTGTTCATTATTAGACACAATGTGGTAAGAAGACCAATAAGTAAGATGTATCTTTGGGGATTGTGTCCCAACGTACCGTGTGGCTTTCCTTCTTGGCGGCCAATGCAGTATTCCTGTCGGTCCAGTCATAGACAATTTCTTCATCTTCACGTGCATTTAGCCACATCAGTTCCTTGGTGGCGCGTTGCACAAAACCCTGAAGGGTCTCGAGGTTACGCAGCCTACTACGGGAGGCATTCTGTTTTTTGGTAGATGGTAAAGAAGGGAATTAAGCAATATGAGAGAAAGAAGATAAAGCAATATGAGGGAGAGGGAGAGCAATTTGGGTTCATAATTGCTACATCATAACTATAGCTCTACTACTATTACTAGAACTACTATTTTAATGGTCCCAAATAATCTCGCCTTCTTGTAGTTGAGATCAGCCATAGTTGAGATATGCCCAAGTATTTCACAAACCCGCTGGCCAGGTCTGACATTTGACTGAAGTTGAATTTGGTCAGGGTGTTGGCAATAGCTCACCTACTCTTTGTGAAGGACACCGAGGAATCCTTAAGGTCCACCAACTAATGCTAGCAGACAAGACATCAAGCAACGCATCCATCTGAGGCACGTCCTGCCCTTGAAGCACCAATCTGACAGTTTATAGTCAGGCCAAAAATCGAACCCAGATTAGACTGTTGAAAGCTAAGTGTGTTACATCTGCAGAATGATGTCTCCTAACATCCTTGTCATGCATGGGATATACGGACAATCTCCTACATGAGCCTTCAGCCCTGTTCACTCCAAGAGCAATAATAACAAGAGCAATGAGAGATTGCAGACCCTCACCAGGACGTGTTTGCATGGTATTTATTAGCTGCTGTGTTTGTGTGGTTTATTGACGACAGATTTATGTTCAATCCAATATGGCTGCCGAACCACGTGACCGATGACGACATCAATTAAAATCTCCCATACAATGTTTGTGTAGATCATGCTCAAGAAATTTCAAACTGATCGGATCAAACGCTCTACTTGTCTAATTATGACATCATAATGAAGGCACTTATGACATAATCATGAATATATGTTGTTCTCCACGGGGAGTACTTGACAATGAGCCATGTTTCAATTTTTCAATGGAGCGGTTTCAGAGATAGAGGTGCGAAGTTTTTCGGCAATTCAATATGGCGCCCATACCACATGACCTATTATGATGTCATAATTATCATTAAAAATTCTACAGCAGGATGCGCTCCTATGGTGAATTTTTTTTGGCAATCGGACCAACGGTTGCAGATAAAAGCATACTCACGTTCTGTGCAGACAAACAGACAGACAGACAAAAAACGGAACGAAATGCAACATCCTCTCCTAAATATGATGACCATGACCGTACATTTCTTCAGGTGCAGTTACACTTCAACAAAAAGGAGATTCAACAAATAATTTAATGTGCCGATCAACTCTCGCTACCTTTTTCCACCATGATGGCAGGCAGTGGAAAGGAGTAGGATAATACCCTGTTTATTTGTTGGATCAATGGTATAGAAGGATTCAGGGAAGACAAATACTGTATGGGTATTTTTATATGAGTATATTTTTATACAATCGGACCCCGACATTCATGTGGGTTCCCGGAAAATGTCACAAATGTCGAATCCGTGAATGTGGGGGCATTGTTTCAATGGGAAAAGGGGGGTAGATTCCCCGAGGTTGCGGGGTCATAGGGGAATTTTTTATAAAGATTAAAATGTTTTCCACCACAAATGCACATGATTACAGTTTCATAATAAAATGTTTACAAATTTTAAAAAATCGACAACACCAGGTACCGTTTCCAATGTTTATTGAAGTAATGCAATTACAGTTTATCAAAAGTGCTTAACCATACCGTACCGTGAAAGTAAAAAAACACACCACCATCATTTACCGTTTAAATTTTTTATTTTACAAACACCTGCAACTTTCAAATGATGATTATGATGATTAATTAGAATCCAGTGAGTTGGCCGACCCAGGTGAGGGTGCTGATGAGTCGTGCACTGAGGGGAGGTAGGACAGGCAGGAGAGGGTGCTGAAGCTGTTCAGGTAGAGGGACCAGGTTGAAGAAAATGTGTGATCGTGAGCTGCCTGACAGATTGCCGCAGGTTTCTGTGCGGCTCTTTGTATGGGAAGATCATGTCATCCAGCCCCCTCTTAAGCTTGAGGAAACACCCCACGACCGGGTCGGCTTCTTGCACCCTGTCCCCAATTGCCCGCATGTCCTGCAGCACCTCAGCCAGGAAGCTGGCCGTGAGGTTGAACCTCGGCACTTCTTCCTCCTCATCACTGCCCGTCTCCTCCTCCTCCTCCTCTTCCTCAGAAACCTTGGTAATGGTGTCCAACTCCTCCTCGGTGAGATCGTCACCACTCGAGGTGATAAGATTCTCCAACTCCTCAGACTCCATGTCATCAAAGCCTTCCCCTTCCAACTACCGTGCCAACCCGACAATTTCTTTCCTCTCCATTGTGTTGTCTGGAAATCCTGTAAGGGTTTTCACTGCCTGTGGTCACAGGTTTTGCCAGAATGCATTGATGATGGAGGCTCTCACCTCGTCCAGCGACTCCTTGATGGCACCGATGCAGTGGGCTATGTTGAACTCTTTCCAACGCTGCCCTTTGGTGAGGCCTTGGTTAGAGTCAATTGCATCCAAAATGCGGTGAAATGTGCAGAAGTCATTTTAAAAGTGGAGATTACATGTTGGTCGAGCGGCAGGATCAGGGAGATAATGCTGGGCAGGAGGAATATCGCCTCGACATTCGGGTGAGCCACGTTCAGATCCGCGGGGTGGCCAGGAGCGTTGTCGATGAACAGGAGAACCTTGAATACAAGGTTTTGTTTCACCAGGTACCTCTCCACTTGAGGGACAAAACAGTTATGAAACCAGTCCACGGAAATTTCTGCCGTCACCCACACCTTCCTGTGGGCCCTCCAAAACACGGACAGCGTTTGTTTGTTCTTGCCTTTGAGAGCATTTGGGTTCAGGGAATGGTCCAGCATCATGGGCTTCATCATACCTTTTTTATTCATATTATTAATTCATTTTATTCATTCAACTTCATCATACCATCATACCATCATACCCTTTTGTATTTGCGCAGAGGAGAAGAGATATACCCAGTCCTTGGCAACTGATTCCCGATGATAGTCCGGCAGCTAAGCTAAATATAGCATAACAATTGTGCATTTTGTGAGGAAAGCACCAAATTTGGCACACTAGTAGACTATCATATTATGAAAAGATCTGGATATTGGGCCATCTCAGATTCAGCCCCTGATGGCTATGGCAGCCATTTTTCAAAATGGCCGCCAGCGGTTACTGACTGTTATGATACATATCTGCTTTACTGGGGAGGAATGCAGGTTGACAGTGAAGGTTTATTTACTAATAAAGGTCCAATAATGGTCAAAGAAAGTGACAATTTGATTTGGTTGAGAAAAAAAAGTTAAAGTGGACTAATTAGTCTAATTAAGACACAGATTCTGAATGAAAACCAATGATAAACATACATAGCACTATTGGCTTGGCACCTGGTAGTAGAAGTGGCAATAGTATTTATGACTATGGGCTAGTAGTGGGGCGGCTTAGCCCAAATATTCAAAAGAATTGTGCATTTTGTGATACAAGCACCAAATTTGGCACAAATGTACATTAATATGTTGCGAACATTTTCAGATATTGGGCCACTTGAAATTCCGTAATTTTTTTTTCAAATTTTTTCAAATTTCGTAATTTCAAATTTTTCGGGTGACACCGTCACAATTTCGGTCTTCGAGGCCGGCCGATAGGCAAAGTGTGACCGGAAGGGACGAGGTTCTCCTGACCACGTGGCCCTCGATCTGGGAAGCGAGAGGCGTTCCATTAGTGGACGCGCCCCTCACGCCCGACTTTTGGGCGGCCCGGCAGGCCGTTTGTTTTGACGTTCCGTGACAGGCCCCGCACCCCCACCTCCGGGCCGACCGGAAGCTTGTGCTGAGTACATCATACCTGAACAACTCAGTGAGGCAGAACACAGCAGTGCACACCAGGGTGACCCCTTCAGTGCATAAACCAATTAACCTGTCCACTGCAGGGCATATAGAAATGAAGTTATTTTCTGCATATAATAATAATATAAGTTCAGTTCTATATAACAATTTCTGTTATCACCACTACCACTACAACTACCACTACTACTACTACAAGCTTTGTCTGGAATTTTGTGGACTAACAGACAAACAGACATACAGACAAGCTGGGATCAAAACATTACCTCCTTCCACCATTGAGTGTAGAGGTAAACATCATGGAAATTATATCATGCCCTAGATTTAATTCATGCTTACCCGTGTATTTGCTTCACTGGTTCACAAGGTCTTTTGCATACATGTAATTCAGACTCTCGTCTTCATTGCTGACCACACAATGTTCGCAACATATTAATGTACATTTGTGCCAAATTTGGTGCTTGTATCACAAAATGCACAATTCTTTTGAATATTTGGGCTAAGCCGCCCCACTATATCGGCCGGCCTCGAAGACCGAAATTGTGACGGTGTCACCCGAAAAATTTGAAATTACGAAATTTGAAAAAAATTGAAAAAAAAAATTACGGAATTTCAAGTGGCCCAATATCTGAAAATGTTCGCAACATATTAATGTACATTTGTGCCAAATTTGGTGCTTGTATCACAAAATGCACAACAGGTTTGCTATGCTGCTACACTATAGGAGAAAACCGGTTTAATTCATAACTAATTTATCCTACTCTCTAAATTCCCAAAAGGTGCTTTGGTGCATGAACTTTGACAACTATATCAGGAGAAAATCGACCCTTGATTCTGTCTATGTATGTGTGGGCATGTGTGTGTTAACAATTACATTGTGTCATTGCAGGTCCTGATGGTGGTGGTTGCTGGTGAACAGAAGATGCATGTAGATTAATGGTGGTGGTTGCTTATGAACAGAAGATATAGCCTAGTGTAACATTGAACAACTTGACTATGTCCAAGAGCTTCCAATTGGTTGGCCTTGAGCGTCCTGTCCCATCAACATCAACGCACCCAACTCAGACTAACTGGAAGCTGTGTATCATTTGCCAAGAGGACAAAGCAGAGTCTCTGACATGTCCTTCACAGTCCAAGCGAAAAGACTCTGGGAGTGGGTACAGTAAACTCGCAGCCAATTTGATCAGATTCAGTGAGCTTGGACAACTTCCAGGAACACTTCAGTTGGAAAGACTCAATGAAGGGTATGGCATTGAAGCGGCCATGGTTGCAAACAATGCTTTGTACCATCAAACATGCAAGCTCAAATATAACAATACAAAATTGCAAAGAGCAGAAAAGCGAACACTCATGACAGAAGGAGAGATCCATGACGTACCAGATGCGTGCAAACGCACCAGATTTCATTCAAGATCATCAAGTACAGAGAAGGCCCAAGAAGCCCAGTGTTTCTTCTGCAGACAAACTGCAGGAACCGATGGTCTTCACGAAGTTGCAACATTTCAAATGGACAGTAAAGTTCGAGACTGGGCAGCCCTTCTTGAAGACACAGAACTGCTCGGTCGACTCAGTGCCGGGGACATGGTCGCCCAGGAAGCCAAGTACCATAAGAAGTGTTTATCAGTGCTGCACAACCGTGTTAGAAAGGCCCAGTCTGAGGGACCCAAGTACAAAGACAAGGAGCGAGAAGTATCAGGTATTGTCTTCGCCGAACTGGTCCTCTACATAGAAGAAGCTAGGCTAGATGAGGAGACAGCACCGGTGTTCAAGTTAGCTAATCTCGTAGAGCTCTATCAGTCCAGAATGGAACAGCTAGGGGTTAAGCTCGACACAAGGGTCCACTCCACACGACTGAAGCAGAGACTCCTTACCCAGTTCCCTGACATGCGCGCCCACACAAAGGGGAGAGACGTCCTGCTGGTATTTGAAGAAGACGTTGGGGCTGCTCTCATCAAAGCCTGTGAGCTGGACAGTGATAATGATGTGGTCCATCTTGCACATGCTGCACAGACCGTGCGCCGCCACATGTTTGAAGAAGCTAAGCCCTTCAACGGATTCCCTGAAGGATGCCAAGAAGAATCTGTGCCATCACTGCTGCTTGCCCTGGTGAGCATGGTCCTAGAGGGTCCCAGCATTAAGGATCAGATGGCAGACACAACCCCTGCAGCACTTGCCATTGCCCAGATGCTGAAGTTTGAGACTGTCAGGAATGTGAAGAAGATTGGCCAAGAGCAGTTCCAGGCTTTCACCAGAGAATGCCTGGTGGAAAGGACCAAGCCAATTGATGATGCAATTTGTCGGAACAAGCTAAGGTGTTCAGCACTTCCACCCCAAGAAGTGTGAGCAAAGGGAAACAGCAGCTGGCCTCTCTCAGGAACGACGTGTAACTTTTCTCACGGCTCTACATTGGTTGCCAGACGAAGGATGGAAACCTTGAAGAGTTATTTCGTCATGAGAATCAAGCGTGTCCTCCAGCTCTCTCCGATGGAGAAAGTCTCCGTCTAGGTACGAAGAGTGATCTCCTCACATGCTTGGAAGAGTTCTCCAATGCCCAATCAGAGGCTCCTGATACCACCAGCCTAGTTCTTGATGGGGCAGTCATTGTCCAGATGCTGAAGCCTGCGGTAGCCAAGAACTTTGATGACTATGCCCAGGATGTCTTCATACCGTACCTGTCAACAAAGCTTCCGACTGTGTCACGCCTGGACCTGGTCTGGGACCGCTACGTTGCTGATTCACTGAAAGGCAGTGCAAGATCAAAGCATGGAAAAGGAGTGCTTAGACGCGTGGTCGGAGCAGCAGTTATACCTGGAAACTGGCAGAACTTCCTCCGAGTGGACACCAACAAGACCGAGCTGTTCAAGTTCCTATCAGAAGCTATCTTCAAGTGGTTTGACCAGGATGACAAGCAGCTGGTTATCACTGATGGAGAGGCAGTCCTGAGCAAGCCACCACTGCTAGACCTGGCCTTGCTCGCCCCATGCAGCCACGAAGAAGCTGACAGTCGAATGTTGTTGCATGCATCCCATGCAGCCAACCATGGTCACCACAAGATACTGATCAAGGCAGTTGACACCGATGTCGTGGTGTTGGCTGTGTCAGTGGCCCAGGGACTGCAACCAGAAGATGAACTGTGGCTAGCATTTGGCACTGGGAAGAGTTTTCGGTACCTGGCAGCCCACGAAATAGCAGCTGGCCTAGGACCAGAGAAGGCACAGGCACTCCTTATGTTTCATGCTCTGACTGTAGTCAGGTTCACTATGTCAATAAATTATATTTCGTTCAAAATCATGGTAGATTAGCAAACCTATACATTTTTGGAAAGGTTATAGCATAAGGAAACTAAAAATCAATGTTTACATTTGGAGAGATACCTGTATGGCGGCCATTTTTGATTTTCAAAATGGCCACTGTAAAATACATATTTTGTTCTATTTCTGCCTCTAATTACCCTAAAAACTTTTTAAAATATACTAAACCTATATTTTCAGGGACACGGAATCCAATGAAAGTATCAAATTAGTGCTATGGGGAATGGTAAGACATGAATCAAAGGTTTTGAATTGCAAAATACTGTCTTTATATTCGCGATAAGTTGCATAATCAAATACATGTTATCATTTTGTACAGGCAGTTAATAACATCAAAATGTGTCACAATAATTCATATCACCAAACATACACAGGCAGTCAGCAAAATCATATATACACATGCAGTCAGTATAACCTCACATCTACACAGGCAGTCAATGACAAAATATACACAGGCAGTCAATGGCATCAAACATACACGATTACAGAATATGCCATTTAGAGTTCGTCATCACTGTCCTGTGTGTCGTATCCGACAATATAGTCCGCATCGTTTTCACAGTCCGTTCCACACAAGCAAATGTCGGTCAAATTGATTGGCAAATCGAATTGGTCGAATGGTCGATCGAATCGAATTCGATGAATCGAATCGAATCGATCGAATGGTCGAATGGTCGATCAAAGCGATTGGTCGAATGGTCGAATGGTCGAATTGGTCGAATGGAATTGGTCGATTGGTCGAATTGGTCGGAATTGGCAAATGTAAACATTGATTTTCAGATTTTCCATGTAATAACGTTTCCAAAAATGTATAGGTTTGCTAATCTACCATGATTTTGAACGAAAAAACATTGTGAACCTGACTACTGGGTGTGACACTGTATCTAGCTTTGTTGGACATGGTAAGAAGACTGCCTGGACAATCTGGACCGTTCTGCCAGAACTTACGGACACACTGCTGAAGCTATCCTCTGCACCAAGTGGCATACCAGACGTTGTCATGCACACCATCGAGAGGTTCGTCATCCTGCTCTATGACAGAACCAGCACGTGCAAGGACATTGACAAGGCCCGGAAGAAACTCTTCGCGAAGAAGAACAACGTGCAGCTGATCCCGCCAACCAAGGCAGCTCTGGAGGAGCATGTGAAGAGGGTGGCCTACCAAGGAGGCCATGTGTGGGGTCAAACACTGCTACCAACGCCAGAGCTGCCTCCTCCAACCAGCTGGGGCTGGGTCAAGAATGACGAGGGGGTGTACGAGCCACACTGGACGAAGCTACCCAAAGCAGCCCACACCTGCTATGAGCTAGTATCGTGCAAGTGCAAGAAGAGCTGTGTGAAGCGTTGCAAGTGCAAAAAGGCCGCACTTGAATGCACAGCTTTGTGTGTGTATGAGGGAGAGTGCTCACAAAATTGAGAGAACAATAACAGAGCAGACTGTGTCACTGATTCAGAACAATTTCGATATCATACCAAACAGTAAGCAGATGTTCACTCGTATATGAATAACTCGATGCCATGAGTGGCGGCCATTTTGAAAAAAAACCGGCCATCTTTGATTTTCTAGTGGCATGCAAGTTTTTAAATATTATGTTTTAGAATAGTCTAACATTGGCAAATTGACACTAAAATCATTTAAATCAGACAACTCGATCAATTTCTATGAGTGAGATAGTCGTCCGGTACAACAAATAATTAGCGGCCATCTTGAAAAATGGCGGCTATCTTTAAACTTGAGGTGGCTACAGGTTATGTTTTTCTTAATTCAGCTTTTAATAAATGTTCAGACCAATGTTAGTGTTAGTATTATCCTTTGAACGACTGGTGCACTAAGGGTTTGTGAAATTATAGTAACCGCTAGCGGCCATTTTGGAAAATGGCTGCCACAGCCATCAGGGGCTGAATTTGAGATGGCCCAATATCCAAATCTGTTCATAATAGGATAGTCTACTCGTGTGCCAAATTTGGTGCTTTCCTCACAAAATGCACAATTGTTATGCTAAGTTGCCCCATTATGATATCCTCTTTGACATGAAAGTTCTCATGGGCATTTTTCCAGAAGAGCACGGTCTCATCTGCATTGAAAACCTGCTCTGGCAGGTACCCCTTCCCGTCGATCAGCTGCGCGGGTTTAGCAGGGAACGTTTTGGCCTCGTCGTGGTCCACAGATTTTTGATGTTGTGGAGACCGTACCACTCCTTGAAGAGGTGATAATAATCCCCTGCTCACTGTGAATGAACTGGGGCTGCTCATTCCCACATTTCTCAGCACATCACTCATGCTAGCGCCACCCATGCTCGTGCCAACCACGCCAGTCAGATGCGCATAAATAAGCATTGTGCAAATGAGAGATCCACTCAAAGGCAAGTTCTTCTCTGCGTTGCCCTCTATCCATACGCTGAAAGCGTTCCCCATCCTTTCTAAGTGGACATCCCGGACCTGGACGACTACCTTGGTGCCCGGTACAGCGCTCGCTGCAACACATTCTCGGATCACCTTCTCATTCTTCCGTATGTAGCGTACGGTGGATTTGTTCATGTTGTAATCCTTGCCCACAGAGGCTGTGCTCTCTCAAAAGTTGGTAAGCAGTTCCACTTTCTGGCTCAGGCTCATCACTTTCTTCTGCCTCTTGACAGTCGACGCATCTCCGAGGGAGAGCGAGAGGCCAACACACAGGTCAAAGCAACAGGACGAGAGGAATGATTGAGACCCAGGACACGGTGGACATAAGTAGTCATGCAGGAATTGTGGGTAACTGCAGAAGTGGTGAGTAATCTGCCCATTGTGTGTGGGGGATGTTAGTGGGTGATGCTGTATTCAGCAACTGATATAATAGATGTGGTGAAGTGTTTTATTGTGTATCGCATCGGGCATAACGTATTACGCAGCAGGTAATAGATAAGTGGGATGTTTTCATTGTGTAACAGCAAGGATGATGCCATATTCTGCAGATAATTTACAGAAGCACCAATCGATGCGGTGAAGCGTTTTCATTGGATAACTCGTGGGAATAGCATCTTAAGCAGCAGGTGATAGATGCGGTGGAGTGTTTTCATTCTATAACTCATGGGGCAAAACGTCTAACGCAGCAGGTGATAAATGTGGAGAAGCGTTTTCATTGTGTAGCAGCTCAGATGATGCCATATTGAGCAACTGGTAATATATGCAATGAAGCGTTTTCATTCTGCACAGTAACTCATGGGGGATGACGTCATGCACAGCTGGTGGGACATGCCGTGCAACTAGGTTTATAGTGTGAATGGTGGAACATGCCGTGCAACTTGGTTTATAGTGTGCATGGTGGGACATGCCGTGCAACTTGGTTTATAGTGCGAATGGTGGAACATGCCGTGCAACTTGGTTTATAGTGTGAATGGTGGGACATGCCGTGCAACTTGGTTTATAGTGCGAATGGTGGGACATGCCGTGCAACTTGGTTTATAGTGTGAATGGTGGAACATGCCGTGCAACTTGGTTTATAGTGTGAATAGTGGAACATGCCGTGCAACTTGGTTGATAGTGTGAATGGTGGAACATGCCGTGCAACTTGGTTTATAGTGTGAATGGTGGGACATGCCGTGCAACTTGGTTGATAGTGTGAATGGTGGAACATGCCGTGCAACTTGGTTTATAGTGTGCATGGTGGGACATGCCGTGCAACTTGGTTTATAGTGCGAATGGTGGAACATGCCATGCAACCTGGTTTATAGTGCGAATGGTGGAACATGCCGTGCAACTTGGTTTATAGTGTGAATGGTGGAACATGCCGTGCAACTTGGTTTACAGTGTGAATGGTGGGACATGCCGTGCAACTTGGTTTATAGTTTGAATAGTGGAACATGCCGTGCAACTTGGTTTATAGTGCGAATGGTGGAACATGCCATGCAACTTGGTTTATAGTGTGAATGGTGGGACATGCCATGCAACTTGGTTTATAGTGTGAATAGTGGAACATGCCGTGCAACTTGGTTTATAGTATGAATGGTGGAACATGCCGTGCAACTTGGTTTATAGTGTGAATGGTGGGACATGCCGTGCAACTTGGTTTATAGTGCGAATGGTGGAACGTGCCGTGCAACTTGGTTTATAGTGCGAATGGTGGAACATGCCGTGCAACTTGGTTTATAGTGTGAATAGTGGCACATGCCGTGCAACTTGGTTTATAGTGTGAATGGTGGAACATGCCGTGCAACTTGGTTTATAGTGCGAATGGTGGAACATGCCGTGCAACCTGGTTTATAGTGCGAATGGTGGAACATGCCGTGCAACTTGGTTTATAGTGCGAATGATGGAACATGCCGTGCAACTTGGTTTACAGTGTGAATGGTGGGACATGCCGTGCAACTTGGTTTATAGTTTGAATCGTGGAACATGCCGTGCAACTTGGTTTATAGTGCGAATGGTGGAACATGCCGTGCAACTTGGTTTATAGTGCGAATGGTGGAACATGCCGTGCAACTTGGTTTATAGTGCGAATGGTGGAACATGCCGTGCAACTTGGTTTATAGTGTGAATAGTGGAACATGCCGTGCAACTTGGTTTATGGTGTGAATGGTGGAACATGCTGTGCAACTTGGTTTATAGTGCGAATGGTGGAACATGCCGTGCAACTTGGTTTATAGTGTGAATGGTGGAACATGCCGTGCAACTTGGTTTATAGTGCGAATGGTGGAACATGCCATTAGGCTGGACCAAATCAGGGGTGATTTTCAATTTTTCATACTACAAGGTTGTAATTTACCTAAAAGTTGTGGCTGGGTAACAGAAACAAAACCATGAAATTTTTTTTCAAAAATATTGACGTCTTACGGTAAAACAGCCCTTTACCATAGCAACCGTTACAGACGACTCAAAAAATTCTTAAAATCGATGATTTCTCAGGCTGTGTGTGACCCCGAGTTGATTCTGGTACCAAAAGATTCAGAATTGAAAGCCAATGGATGATTGGATAGCTTAACAATGTCTGTGACACAATTCAATACAACTTTTATCCCAAAAACTCATTTTTATCTCAAATTTAAGGCATTTGTTTGAAAAAAAAATGAAAATTTTGCTTTTTAATCATAGGATAATCATTAATCAGAGCTATAGTCAAATTAAATGTACTTTAAATTAACTTTTGTCATTGATTAAGCTTTTTTGTCTCAAATTTAAGGTCTGACATTGAACATTGATAACAAAATAAAAAACCTAGTCCCAATTGTAATCAATGGAGGCCAATGACTTCTTAGTCACAACCTCAGTGGATGTTGCCAGTCCATGCAGCTTCTCCCTGACGCCCTTCACAACCCTGTATAGAGCCTGGAGCTGCGCCTCAGATTTGGGGGCCTTGTTAGTGTTCAAATCTGTGGCGAGTCCAAGTGTCCGCTCTGCTGCGTCATTGACAACTGGGAGTTTGGCCACAACTTCCTTGCCATGACGATAGCTGTCTGAGGTGGGCCACTGTGCAACGGGGAGCTTGACAAAACTGGAGTCAATACCCAAGAGTTCAAACATGCTCCAAGAGTCGTAACCAACAAAGTCTTTGAGGGCTTTACTCCCCAATTGCTGTGAGGCTGGCATCTCCTGTATCATGTTATGTGCAGTCCCATGGTACCTGAGCATAGCCCTTCTCATAGTCTGCTTGTCAGATGACGTTCTGTCCGAGAAGAGTGCCAAAGAGACCAATCTCTCTGAGAGGTACCACAAATGGTTTTGTAGCTTCTCTCGGGCCACAGTCACAAAGGACAGAAATTTGGCAGGCCACTTTGTTGGATTCTTTGCGATACTGGCCTCAGCCTTGAGGAGGTTCTTCATCAGGTACATGTCGTTAGATGGTGCATCTGCAGCACTGGTACATGTCAACCACGCTTTAGTGTAGAAGACTGACATGAATGCAGCGAGACTGGTTATGTCTTCCAGCTCTTCGGGTGTGTAGATATCTCCCAGCTGCCAACGGAAGAGTGCCACCTTTATAGTGTATAAAGTCTTGCTCATCCAACGGGCGTGGTGGAATGCCCCAGGAGCTTTGATAGTGATGGTCCTCATACCATCAGGGACAGTCCCTCCAAGAAACAGCAGTGTGAGGTGTGCCAGCTCCAGGTAGTCGTGTCGAAGAGTCTCCTTTGTGCTATTGTCCATCCACGTCTGAAGGAAGGTGATGGTGGCATGTACATGGCCAGCCAGCTCTCTCTGTTGAGCAGACACCTCGACCAATGTGTAGTTGCCCTGGTCCAATTCACTCCAAGTGTTGAGCAGTCGCTTGAACAGCTGTTCATTAGGTCCTGTGGTGCTGTGGTGGGGCCATACACTATTGAGCAAGACGCCCCTCCAACCAATTCGTGGATGTGGTGCCGACACGCCAATTGCAGAAGACTCCTGCCAAACTCAGTCTCCAGTCTTACTACGACTCCACTCTTGACCCCAGAGTTCACTGCCGTTGTATCGAAGACAAGAGCGCCTATCCTTGATGTGTGCAAGAGCGCCTTGAACGCCCTGATGAATGGTTACAGTAACAACCGAAAGCAGGCATTAAAATTAATGATTGTAAGCTGCTTTTGTTAACTTTTTTTTATTGAAATGAAGATGGCCAAATTTAAACAACGTTATAACAGTTATAAAAACTGGACAATACAAGGTTGTAAAAGACAATTTAAAGTAAATTTAATCTGATTAATGGTTATCCTATGATTAAAAAGCAAAATTTTCAATTTTTTTCCATAAATATGCTTGAAATTTCAGACAAAAATCAGTTTTTTTTATAAAAGTGGTATTGAATTGTGTCACAGACATTGTTAAGCTATCCAATCATCCTTGGCTTTCAATTCTGCATCTTTTGGTACCAGAATCAACTCTGGGGGTCAAACACAGCTTGAGAAATCGTCAATTTAGGCATTTTTTGAGTCGTCTGTAACTGTTGCTATGGTAACGGGCTGTCTGACCGTAAAACGTCAATATTTTTGAATTTTTTTTTCATGATTTTGTTCCTGATACTCACTTACAACTTTTAGGTAAATTACATTGAATTAGGAAAATCACCTCCGATTTGGCCCAGCCTACATGCCATGCAACTTGGTTTATAGTGCGAATGGTGGAACATGCCGTGCAACTTGTTTTATAGTGCGAATGGTGGAACATGCCGTGCAACTTGGTTTATAGTGTGAATAGTGGAACATGCCGTGCAACTTGGTTTATAGTGTGAATGGTGGAACATGCCGTGCAAATTGGTTTATAGTGCGAATGGTGGAACATGCCGTGCAACTTGGTTTATAGTGTGAATAGTGGAACATGCTGTGCAACTTAGTTTATAGTGCGAATGGTGGAACATGCCGTGCAACTTGGTTTATAGTGCGAATGGTGGAACATGCCGTGCAACTTGGTTTATAGTGTGAATAGTGGAACATGCCGTGCAACTTGGTTTATAGTGCGAATGGTGGAACATGCCGTGCAACTTGGTTTATAGTGTGAATAGTGGAACATGCCGTGCAACTTGGTTTATAGTGTGCATGGTGGGACATGCCGTGCAACTTGGTTTATAGTGTGAATGGTGGGACATGCCGTGCAACTAGGTTTATAGTGCGAATGGTGGAACATGCCGTACAACTTGGTTTATGGTGTGAATGGTGGAACATGCTGTGCAACTTGGTTTATAGTGCGAATGGTGGAACATGCCGTGCAACTTGGTTTATAGTGTGAATGGTGGAACATGCCGTGCAACTTGGTTTATAGTGCGAATGGTGGAACATGCCGTGCAACTTGGTTTATAGTGTGAATAGTGGAACATGCCGTGCAACTTGGTTTATAGTGTGAATGGTGGGACATGACGTGCAACTTGGTTTATAGTGTGCATGGTGGGACATGCCGTGCAACTTGGTTTATAGTGTGAATGGTGGAACATGCCGTGCAACTTGGTTTATAGTGTGAATGGTGGAACATGCCGTGCAACTTGGTTTATAGTGTGAATGGTGGAACATGCCGTGCAACTTGGTTTATAGTGTGAATGGTGGGACATGCCACGCAGCTAAGTTGTTTATGTGAATGGTGGGACATGCGACGCAACTTGCTTATGTGCGGCGAAAATATTTTTATGCAGCCATGAAAAGCAATGAAAACACGAAGCACAGGCCGCAAATGTAGACGCAGGTCATGGAGCTGCAAATGTAGACGCAGGTCATGGAAGATGTGGTTGTTTTGCGTACGTCGAGCTGCTTTGTGCATGGCTGGTGGAAATTATGTTTGTTTTTTTTGTATACTGAATCGAGGCTCGTGAAAGAGCTAACATTTATTTCACAAACAAATCAACCAGACAAACAAAATATATAAAAAGAGGGAGCGGAAGACAAGATGGGGAGAGAAGGGGAAGCAGACAAACACAACATACAAGGGGGCCTACGTGTTGCTCGTGGACTAACTATGGGGGGCAAACCTTTAGCAGGTCATGGAATGCAACTAGGTTGAATTGAATTTTTTTTTTATTGAAAAATTTTGAAACTTTTAGAATTAATTTTAGATTTAGAAATTAATTTAGAAAAAATTTCAATTTAATTGAAAAACAACAATTTTAGAATTGTGTTATGCATGCGGTTCGTAGAATATATTTTTCGCGCCTGCAAAAAAGACACAAATACGTGGGACATAGAGCCGCAAATGTAGAAGCAGGTCACATTTTATCAACTGCAATTGTTGGGACCGTGAATGTTAATGTCCAACGGTATTATATAAAACGTATTTAAAGGAAGAGTCTTGACACTTGTCAAAGAGATAGGGGCTCTCATGAAATTGTAAGATCAGTTGTCCATGCTTCAGTTGTTGTTGATCATTATCCACCAAGTACACATGGGGCTGATATACATGTAAACACCGCCATTGTTTGGCCTTTCTATTTAAGCAGGGTGACTGTGTTCAAGCTGTGACAAAGCGATGGTTGTGGTGTTCAAATGAAAATTATTTATCAAGGACTAAAGTCCAATAATTCATAACCACACTTTTAATCAGTGCATTCCAAACCATATAGGTTCATTCATGAAACACCCACCATCAGTCTTGTGTATTGCAGTTCTAGACGACCCAGGTAATCGACATAAGTACTCCGATTCATTTGAGAGATCTTGTCCTGCATAAAATGAAAGTAGTTAGAGGTAGGAAGAGCCGATTTACAAGTAACAATGATTCTGGCATCATATGATACGAACATTACAAAAACGGACTCAATCAATCTGGTATGATCTGAATTATTTATATAGTGCATTAATTATTTTATTCTAGTTATTCTGCCTGCTCTGATGATGGAAGACAAATGTTGCACATTGTCAGATTTAAAATTTTGATATTTATTCCAAATTCACTGCATAGGTTTATAAAACAAACTTTCTTTTAAATCAAGAGATCCTCTCAATCAATAGGTCCACTCACTCAAGTCCACTCAATCAACAAATCCACTCGATCAACAGGTCCACTCGATCAACAAATCCACTCAATCAACAGATTCACTCAATCAACAGGTACACTCAATCAACAGGTCCACTCAATCAACAGGTCCACTCGATCAACAAATCCACTCGACGGAATGTCCACTCAATCACTGGTGGGACATGCCATTGTCCACTCAACGTCCACTCAACATTGGAATGTCCACTCAATCAACAGATCCAGACATTCAACAGGTCCACTCAATCAACAGGTCCACTCGATCAACAAATCCACTGGATCAACAAATCCACTCGATCAACAAATCCACTGGATCAACAAATCCACTCGATCAACAAGTCCACTCAATCAACAAATCCACTCGATCAACAGGTCCACTCAATCAACAGATCCAGACATTCAACAAATTCACTCAATCAACAGATTCACTCAATCAACAGGTACACTCAATCAACAGGTCCACTCAATCAACAGGTCCACTCAATCAACAAATCCACTCGATTAACAGGTCCACTCGATCAACAAATCCACTCGACGGAATGTCCACTCAATCACTGGTGGGACATGCCATTGTCCACTCAATGTCCACTCAACATTGGAATGTCCACTCAATCAACAGATCCAGACATTCAACAGGTCCACTCAATCAACAAATCCACTCAATCAACAAGTCCACTTGATCAACAGGTCCACTCGATCAACAAATCCACTGGATCAACAAATCCACTCGATCAACAAGTCCACTTGATCAACAGGTCCACTCGATCAACAAATCCACTCAATCAACAGATCCAGACATTCAACAAATTCACTCAATCAACAGATCCACTCAATCAACAGGTCCAGACAGTCAACAAATCCACTCAATCAACATGTCTACCCAATCAACAGGTCCACTCAATCAACAGGTCCACTCAATCAACAGGTCGACTCAATCAACAGGTCGACTCAATCAACAGGTCGACTCAATCAACAGGTCCACTCAATCAAAAGGGCCACTCAATCAACAGATCCAGACATTCAACAAATCCACTCAATCAACATGTCCACTCAATCAACAGATCCACACTCTCAGGGGTGACATACAAGGTGTCCACTAAGTCACGCATCATAGGAAATTGTTTAATTTATCTGATGTATTTATTTATAATGTATTTTTTTTTCAGATTTTCTAACTTTATTCATGATAATTTTATCAACTTTATTCAAAATTAATAGTTTTGAAATTGGTGGGACACATTCCGAACAACTGATGTAGCCAACCTTACAAATAAATGTTTTGCCTATGATGCATGACTTTGTGGACACCATGTATTATGTAATTTCCTTAACTCAACAGCGCTTTGTTGTAATGCAAACTATACATGGTGAAAAGTATCCAGTCATCCCCTATCATCCTCTTGCTCTTCCTTTATTTTCAATTCACAATTTTTCCTCTCAATATTATCCACCCTTGTATAAACACCAGACAATGCTGAATTCATTATTTATTTATTTTGAGCACAACACTACAATTTTTAAGTTGTACAGTAAAGAACGTGTATAAAGATCAGTTTTACAGAATCATTGCTCACAAATGTTTTCCTGATTTATAAATCTGCACCATCATGAAAATGTCGAAATGTCTCCATTTGCTTTTTGGAAAGGATGGATGATGGAGGCATTTTCTTCGACTCACCCAACATTCACTCTACCAAATGTGAAAAGTTGGTATCTTTACTTCTCTATATGCTACTCGGCGAGGAGGTAATCTACAGTCGACACCACCTGCTACTGTACTTTCTATAATATTTTCAAGGTTGTATACGGGATCTATTTTCAAGGTTGTATGTGTATTTATTGTTGTATACTGGATCTATTTAAAATAAGGAAATTATAGAAAATAGTTAATAACACACTGACAACATTTTTTCCGAAGTTCCTGTGTTACAAAGGTGCACCAAGATAATGCTCATACCTGGCATCGCTGCGCTTCCTCCATACTAGAGCGAAACTCCTCCACTGTCTGGTGGAATGGTTGGTGATTCTCCAGCGCAGCATCCACACTGGGAAGGTCTGTCCCCCAATCAGCCTTTTGCAGCATATCCTAAGATGGAAAAGGAGAACAACGTGATCGTGTGTGTCTTGTCATGGAGGTTTTGTACGCAACTCTGGATTCCCCTCCAGATGGGAAAAGGACTTGGTTCCGAGGAATTTGACATCTCTCGGGTAATAAAACCCTTCCCACATATGTCGTACGAAAAGTTAATATAGTACGAAAAGATAATTTACGCACAATAATACAAAACTACAGCCTTCCTGTTCCAAATACTGCCAGATGCTGTGGCATAGTTGACCAATTTTAAACATCCAACTCCAGTTGTTGGTCTTTCTCACAAAAGAGCATCAAATGTTATAAAAACAACCTTTTTTGTATACAAAGTCAAGTCTCGTGGAGGAACAACAACAGAATGGATCAGGTTGCAACAGAACAAGAGGAACGGTTGAAAGAGAGGGGGAAAACCAACAGCAGGGTTGATACACAAAATGCAGAGACTTGGACAAATAAGGTTTGTAGGGAGGAATTACAGGTAGGGGAGGATGCATGGGGGTGGACAAGAGGACACCAAAGAAAACACCCATGAAGGAAAAACTGGAAACTTGGAAGGAGGTGGGCTTGTGGGGGTGTGGTTAATGAGGGTCGAAAAGATCATGGTTTTAGATGGGGGATGATCTGAGATGGTGGTGAACAGCTGTCTCGAAGGCCTGGAGGGAAGAATGAGATTGAAGATGTTTTTTTTTGAGAAAGCTTGAAATTTTCTTTGAGTTTGATACGTTCATTAAGACATTTGATGTATTTTAATATTCTGGCTTCATATTTTTAAGCTACTCCTTGCATTGAACTGCAGATGTATTTATACAAAGCAATTTTCAATTCTCGAGAAAGCTTTAAATATTCTTATTATTACCCCCTCCATCATCTGCGATGGACGGACGTTATGTTTTCGCCCTGTCTGTTTATTAGTTGTGAAAATCGAAGATTTTTCAAGTATATTGGTTGGTTGCATATGTCATTCTGTCTGTTTGTTTGTTTGTTTGTTTGTCTGTTTGTTTGTATGTCAATCGCCTACAGGTAAAAATTTTAAAAGATCTTCACGAAAGGTCACCAAATGGCAGAGTTGGTCATAAGCAAGAAGCCTGTTGATCAAATTTCAATTTCATACAAGGTCTTATTTCTAAAATCGTACATTTTCATCCGATTGACTTGAAATTTGAAGAAGACTTCCATATCAGGTGACTGAATTGCACCACCAATTATTTTTGAGGTCAACATCGAGGCCAAATTTCCAAAATTATCAATTTTCATCTGATTGACTTGATATTTGAAGAAGATTTGCATATATGGTCACTGAACTCAACCATCAATTAACCAGCTCACCTGGACTTTAATCCAGTGAGCTTATGCATTCGAGCAGTGTCCGTAGGTAAGTCACTGAGTGAGGGAGTCTGTAAACACTTGAGTCATTATCACTTGAACCAAACACACAATTTTGATGAAACTTGGCGACAAGCTTTATATCTGGTGTCTAACGACGGTGTATTGACCGCATGAAAATCTGCGCTCATTATTGGGGTTAATGGGGAGTTTTTGACCCCCAAAGATAGGTATTTTCTCTCTCCTCCAAAACAACACAAACGATTTTGATGAAACTTGGCTGCAAGTTTCATATCTGAAGGCTAACGAAGGTGTATTGACCGCATCAAAATCTTTGCTAATTAAGTGGGTCCACAGGGGTTTGGGGAGTTTGACCCCCCACCCCCCCCCCGATGCCACTCCCCTCCCCCCCCCCCCCCCCAAAAAAAAATAGGTATTTGCTCTCTTCTCCGAAACTACACACACAATTTTGATGATACTTGATTGCAAGCTCCAACACCCGTGCTGTTCCAAAGTTTGTTCACAACATCCAATAAATCAGGGTCCGACGGGATCTATGGGGGTGAGGGAGGGGGAAGAGGACATGGCTAACCATCCAAAATAGGTATTTTCTTTCTTCTCCATTACATATTTTGTTCGTCATCCACACATACCTTTGTTTCCTGGTTCTACCAGGTGAACTCAGCAACAATGGCCCTATTTTGTTGGAGGTCAACATGGGCCAAAAGGTCAACATAGGTCAAAGGTCAATAACTCGGGTCACATTTCTAAAATAGTCAATTTTCATCCAATTGACTTGAAATTTGAACAGGATTTGCATATCAGGTCACTGAATTCAACTGACAATTATTTTAAAGGTTAAAATTGTTTAAGGAATTTCGCAAGTATCGTCCTCTGCGTGATGTCTTTCTTGTTTGTTTGTATATGTGCAGCATATAACAAAAATGTTGTAGACGAATTTGGATGAAATTTGGTGGAGAGGTTGGGTGTTTGACAAGGATGAAATTATTAGATTTTGGTGAAGATCCAGATACAGATCTGGATACTAGAATATTAAAATTAGTTCTTCACCACTGAGAGATCGGGCAAAAAAACTCTATATAGCACAATATTTCAAAAAGTTGTGGACGGATGCAGTCGAAGCTTGGTGGACAGGTTGGGTCAGTGGGATACAAAATGTAAACTGTTCAGGCTGGCGGGGGTATGCATTCTACCGAGTGCCATTCTAGTTCTTGAATGTAGCTGGACTCCTCTGACCACAGCTTAACTTGTAGTCAGGTTCACTATGTCAATAAATTATATTTCGTTCAAAATCATGGTAGATTAGCAAACCTATACATTTTTGGAAAGGTTATAGCATAAGGAAACTAAAAATCAATGTTTACATTTGGAGAGATACCTGTATGGCGGCCATTTTGGATTTTCAAAATGGCCACTGTAAAATACATATTTTGTTCTATTTCTGCCTCTAATTACCCTTTGATTCGTATTCGTTTAGGTGCCACCTAAACGGTGGTTTTTCTGCCTCTAATTACCCTAAAAACTTTTTAAAATATACTAAACCTATATTTTCAGGGACAAGGAATCCAATGAAAGTATCAAATTAGTGCTATGGGGAATGGTAAGACACGAATCAAAGGTTTTGAATTGCAAAATACTGTCTTTATATTCGCGATAAGTTGCATAATCAAATACATGTTATCATTTTGTACAGGCAGTTAATAACATCAAAATGTGTCACAATAATTCATATCACCAAACATACACAGGCAGTCAGCAAAATCATATATACACACGCAGTCAGTATAACTTCACATCTACACAGGCAGTCAATGACAAAATATACACAGGCAGTCAATGGCAACAAACATACACGATTACAGAATATGCCATTTAGAGTTCGTCATCACTGTCCTGTGTGTCGTATCCGACAATATAGTCCACATCGTTTTCACAGTCCGTTCCACACAAGCAACGGTCGGTCAAATTGATTGGCAAATCGAATTGGTCGAATGGTCGATCGAATCGAATCGAATCGATCAAATTGGTCGAATGGTCGAATGGTCGATCGAAGCGATTGGTCGAATGGTCGAATGGTAGAATTGATCAAATGGAATTGGTCGATTGGTCGAATTGGTCGAATCGAATTGGTCGGAATTGGCAAATGTGAACATTGATTTTCAGATTTTCCATGTAATAACGTTTCCAAAAATGTATAGGTTTGCTAATCTACCATGATTTTGAACGAAAAAACATAGTGAACCTGACTATTGGGTCTAGATGCGAGGTTAGACTCAAGTACTGCATCCGTATCACATCCTGCATGTACAACATTTGTACCGCATCCTGCACGTATGGCATCCAAACTTTCTCGGTAACACTCAACAGTTGTGCCTTTACTATCCAAGGGTAAGTGATATGACGAAGCCCTACATTTGATGATGAATGCCCCATACATCTCATGCAGCTCCTCAATACCCAAGGCATTGCCATTGGTTCTTTCTTTCTTTCTTATTATTTCAGCAAAACTCAACTCAAAGATTATTACTCTTCACAAGATGCTACAGTAGATAATTAGGTTTACTCTCCATGAAATGGAGAGGAAACCTATTATTACTGCTAGAGTTTTTCTTATTATTATTATTCTTCCGCCCTATTTTCCACCTCCGAAAACTTCATAATTAATGTTCTCAGCAACTCCTGGTTGGATTGACAGGAAATTTTCATCAAATGATCGTCTCGGCTCCTAGAATTTTTTTTGCTAATTATGACGTCATAGGTCACGTGGTATGGGTGCCATCTTGTAAAACAAATTCAAATTTTCCCCTCTGTATCTCCGAAACGGCTCAATGGAAAAATTTGAGGAATGGCTCATTCTAAAGAACTCTTCAATGGGAACAAAAGACATGTGTATCGAGTATATTAAAAATGCTAACGTTAAGAGGTTAGAATTCGTCAAACAAAAACTTTTCTCCCCCGAAAATGGGATTTTTTCCCCAGATGCTTAGTTAAAAAAACTCAGATTGCAAAACATTTCGAAGTCATACGTCACATGGGTCGGCCGCCATCTTGTTTTTCGTGAAAAAACACAAAAACCCCTTTTTCTCCGCAACGACTGAACGGATCGAGCCCAAACTTGGCATGCATATTCGCATACCCATGACGAACAAAAAGGTCAATGAGCACGACGTCATCCGACACATGGTTTCAGAGTTATGACGTTTTAAAGCTCAAACTAGAAATGGTATCACCTCCATAATTTGTGAAGATATCGAGTAGAAACTTTACACAAATGTTCCTCATGGGGGGATGTTTCAATGTTACTTGAGACGTTTTGACAAGTCACATGGTTTGGCCGCAATAAATAATGGAATTTAAATTTTAAAAAGCTTGTAACTCTTGAACCACTGCATGGATCGACTTGAATGTTTAATGCAATGTAGCTCTCATCAAGCAGAATAAGTGTGCAAAATTTCAAGATGATTAGATATACGGTCTCGAAGCTATAAGTCTTTATTGTTGAAAGAAGAAGAAACGCAGCATTTTGTCCTTTCCAGGACGTGATCACTATCACATGATCTCCCGCGGTCATTTGAACCTCAAATAAAATTATAATTGCAGATTTGTCAACAGAAGAGGTATTTTAACAAGCGAATGAAACAGATTTGGTCAAATTCTGACTTTTTAAAACTCGATCGCATTTCACACAAAGTTTTGGGCCACTTAAGAAGAAGAAGAATCGTTTGGCTTCTCAGATAAAATAAATAATTATGTCTCTGCAATTTCAGGTAAATTTTCTTTTTAAAATGGTTTTTTCTGCAATCAGTGCATGGATTGACATGTGTGGATGTGTGTGTGGGTTTGGGGGGGGGAGGGATGTGTGTGTGTGAGTGGGGGGGGGGGGGGGGGTTGGTGTGTGCTTGTGTGTGTGTGTGTGCTTGTGTGTGTGTGTGTGTGTGTGTGTGTGTGTGTTTGTGTGTGTATGCATGTGGGGATGTGTTTGTGTGTGGGGGGATGTGCATGTGTACGGATGTGGGAATGTGCATGTGTGTGGATGTGTTTGTGGGTGTGTGTGTGGGGGGGGGGGGGGGTGGGGTGGATATGTGTGCATGTTGGGGTGGGGGGGTTTGGGTGTGCGTGTGGAGGAGGGGGGGGGTTGGATGTGTGTGTATGTGTGGGGGGAGGGGGGATGTGTGCATGTGTTTGGGGGTGGGGGTGGGGGGATGTGTGCATGTGTTTATGTGTGTGTATATGGGTGGGGGGTAGGGGGAATGTGTGTGTGTGTGTGGGGATGTGTGTGTGTGTGTGTGGGCGAGGGGGGTGGTGGGGGGGGGGGGGTTGGTGTGTGCGTGTGTGTGTGTTAGGGGTGGAGGGGTGGGGGTATGTGTGCGTGTGTTTGTGTGTGTGTGTGTGGATGTGCGGGTGTGTGGATGTGGGTGTGGATGTGGGTGTGGGGATGTGTGTGTGTGTGGATGTGTGTGTGGGTGTGTGTGTGGGGGGTGGATATGTGTGTATGTTGGGGGGAGGGGGGGTTGGGGTGAGGGGGGGGGGGAGGAGGGGGGGTGGATGTGTGTGTGTGTGTGTGTGTGGAGGGGTGTGTGTGTGTGTATGTGTGGAGGGGTGTGCATGTGTGTGTGTGTGTGTGTGTGTGTGTGTGTGTGTGTGTGTGTGTGTGTGTGTGTGTGTGTCTGTGAATGAAAGAGGGATAGAATTGTGAGGAACAGAAATGAAAAAACGAGATGTGTGTGTGTGTTGGGAGTGGGGTGTGTGTGTGTGTGTGTGTGTGTGTGTGTGTTAGGGGTGGTGGGGGGGGGGGTTGTGGGGGGAGGTCTGGGGATATGTTTGTGTGTTTGTGTGTGTATGCATGTGGTGATGTGTTCGTGTGTGTGTGTGGATGTGCGTGTATGTGGATGTGTGTGTGTGTGGGTGTGCGGATGTCTGTGTGTGTGTGGGTGGGTGGGGGGGGGGGATATGTGTGGGGGGGGGTGCGTATGGAGGGTGGCGGGGGTGTGTGTGTGTGTGTGTATGTGTGGAGGTGGGGTGTGTGTGTGTGTGTATGTGTGGAGGGGTATGCATGTGGGGGAGGGGTGTGGGGGTGTTTGTGTGTGTGTGTGGATGTGTGTGTGGGTGTGGGTGTGTGAGTGTGTGGAGGTGTGTGTGTGGGGGTGTGTGTGGGGGGATGTGTGTGTGGGGATGTGTCTTGGGGGGTGGGGAGGGAAGGGGATGTGCGTTTGTGTGGATTTGTGTGTGTGTGTGGGGGAAGGGGGTGGGGGTGTTTGTGTGTGGGTGTGTGTGTGTGTGGGTATGTGTGTTTGTGTGTGGGTGTGTGTGTGTGTGGATATGCATGTGTGTGTGTGTGTGTGTGTTGGGGGTGGGGTGTGTTTGTGTTTGTGTGTGTGTGTGTGTGGGGGGGGAGGGATGTGTGTGTGTGTGTGTGTGTGGAGGGGGGGTTGTTGTGTGTGTGTGTGTGTGTGTGTGTGTGTGTGTGGAGGGGTGTGCGTGTGGGGGGAGGGGTGTGGGTGTGTGTGTGTGTGTGTGTGTGTGTGTTGGGGTTGTATCCAAGGGGGTTGTGTCAAAGCATGTCCAATTAAAGTGGGGTTGTATCAAAAGTGGGGTTGTATCAAAAGTGGGGTTGTATCAAAAGTGGGGTTGTATCAAAAGTGGGGTTGTATCAAAAGTGGGGTTGTATCAACAGTGGGGTTGTATCAAAAGTGGGGTTGTATCAAAAGTGGGTGCGAGTAAACCGGTCATCACTGCCAGCAGTTTTAAAGTGGCAGTTCTAGTTCCATGTAAAACTGCAACATCGTTTTTACCTCTGCCTGTCATGATGATGAAATAGCATGTTTTACCTGAATTTGGCATATGTGCGGCTGAATGTGGTATTTGCGTGGTTGGTTCTGGCACTCTCCAGGCTTTTTATACCGAGGGACCGGCTCATGGAGGAGTTGGACAATTGAACAACAACGGACGAGTGATCAATAAATTGGAGCAGATCAACAAAAGGCAAAACAAACAAGAAAGAAAAGACAAGCAGGTAGGATTTTAAAAAATGTGGGATGCAGACAGAGAAATAATCTTCTAGACAGCTGCCAATTATCCCCTTGATGATTTCGCTCAACAACTTTCGCCTGCTTCAGGCCAAATCCTCCTGCTTCAACTAGGATTTGGCTTACCTCACCCCAGATTGGTCGACATTCAGCCTGGATTGGCCAATGCCAGTCTGGATTGGCCGATATCAACTCGGTTCACATACTTTGTCCCAATAAAAAGTAAGAGGAAAAGACTTGTGTTGAATAGTCCAGGTGGAAGTATGAAATATAAACAACTAGGTATTTCACAATTTGTCTTTTTAAAATTAATCTTTGCTTGAGGTTCCCTTATTGATTAATGTTGTTTCCTAATTAGTTCCATGAAGCCTGGTGTTGGCTTAGCGGTTAGGGTGCCGGCTTGGGATCCGAGGATCCTGGGTTCGAATCTCGGTTGATCACTGAATTTATGCCAGGGGGGTTTACTCAGCCTGTCATCCTTCAGAGGTCGGCAAATTGAGTACCAGTTCACTGGTGATTCCCTGTGTGTTGCAAGAGGTGACTAACAGGGTTGGTGGCATGAAGGGCATCCGGTCGTAAAACATTGCTTCAAAAAGGGGACCACGGTGCCCGAAAAAAGGCCAACCCCTGCTCTGCAGGGAAAAATGGCCTCTAATGGAGGTTCCTAATTAGTTTCATAATTACAGGAACATAATAGACTGGCAAGGTCAAGGACAACCTCTACAGTCCAACTTGTGCATGCCATCAAGAAATACATTGCTCCTCATCTTTCAGTTCATTTCACTGCAGATGATCCTCACCTGATGATTTTCAACCCAGGTAAGCAGATCACGCACGTACTTCAAATTGGTCTCATCCTCATTGCTGGAGCTCGGACGGCCCTTAACAGTGGGTGAGGTTATGCAGACAACCTGCTGGTTCCGTGCACTGTTCACTTCTGAACGTAGTGAAACAAACTGCTCAT
Organism: Myxine glutinosa; assembly: GCF_964187855.1. NCBI lineage: Eukaryota > Metazoa > Chordata > Myxini > Myxiniformes > Myxinidae > Myxine > Myxine glutinosa. Next base: position 68,340,912 of record NC_136268.1, on the reverse strand, counting down.
GAAGATGGAAGATTCTGAGAGAAATGACACACAAAGTCCAAACACCATGCTAAGTACGAGTAAATACCATGTAATCGCATATAGCGTAATAATCCAGTTTAACGAAACTCACCTGCGGTAAATACTATCTGCTTGATAATGACGTCCATCTCTCAGCACCTGCACGTCGATGAAGAGCTCTCTGATGAGAGCGTCGCATTCTGTCAGGGTGCCCTCAATCACAGGTTCCATATGTGGATCCTTTTGCTGCTCGAGAACCCTTTTTAGAAGGTTTCTTGCGTGTTCCATCTTGGTTTCACACATGGTCGATTGTTCTTCGATTTTGAAGATCACTTTCTGCAGTTGGTCCACCCTGACAAATTAAAACAGATTTGTTAATACAGATGGAGTGCTTAGTCAGCGTTACTGTAGAGATGTAAATTTTCGTGCTACATCAATTTCCATGCCACAATGGAAAAGCGTGGATTTAACAACACGTCAGTATATTTGACTTTTTAAAAGAAACTAGAGTGAAGTTGATGGCTCGTCATCGCAAACCCCCATGCTTCCCATGTAAAGCAAAGTTGAAAGATAGCAAAAGTTCCACCATGAATGACCCAGTATCAAATTTTCAGTTAAAAATTTTCCCCGTTTTGACCCCTGTTACCCCAAGGCCACACCCCTTGGGTCATGAACCAGAGGTAAAATCCAATAAATTGTTACCTCCGCCATCAAAGGTGGATGGAGGTTATGTTTTCACCCCTGTCTGTCCGTTTGTCTGTCCATTTGTTTGATTCTTTGTGCGCAAGATATCTCAAAAAGTTGTGGACGGATTCGGACGAAATTTGGCAGACAGGTAGCATATGTGACAAGGACGAAATTATTAGATTTTGGTGTAGATCCGGATTTGTATCAGGCTAGTATAACTTTTAAGTGATTCTTCACCATTGGGAGATAGGGCCAAAAACGATACATAGCGGGATATCTCAAAAAGTTATGGACGGATTTGGACGAAATTTGTTGGACAGGTTGTGTGTGTGACAAGGAAGAATCGATTCAATTTTGGTGAATATTCAGATCCGGATCCAGCTAGTATAATTTTTAAGTGATTCTTCACCATTGAGTGATATGGCCAACCAGGCGGAGGTATGCTCTTTACTGAGTGGCGTTCTAGTTACATATTTAATGTGTCCTCCAATGTTGATGGCATATACAAGGTTTCATTAAAAAAATGTTTTAAAATGTGCCCAAAATTACATTTTTGGGCATTTGACTTTTTGACCCCGTCCCAGAGTGTGGGGCAAAATATGATATTGCTCCTGCACATTCGCGAAGCCTGGTGTTGGCTTAGCGGTTAGGGTGCTGGCTTGGGATCCTCGGATCCTGGGTTCAAATCCCGGTCGATAGCTGGATTAACGCCAGGGGGGTTGACTCAGCCTGTCATCCTTCAGAGGTCGGCAAATTGAGTACCAGTTCACTGGTAATTCCCTGTGTGTCGCAAAAGGTGACTAACAGGGTTGGCGGCAGGAGGGGCATCTGGCCATAAAACATTGCTTCAAAAAGGGGACCATGGTGCCCAAAAAAGGCCAACCCCTGCTCCGTGGGGAAAAATGGCCTCTAAAGGTGGTTCTTGCACATTCGTGCCATGTGTTGATCATAATGTGGGCTACGCGCTTCACAGTTACAGTACTGTACTTCATCATCCACAATTCAACGTAAAATATGCTTCGTTATTTAAAGCCAACTTTGAAAGCGGTCGAGGTTTAATGTTTCCCGTAACCTGCAAGCTTGGTGAAAGCAGGGCTTGATGCACCATCTGTCCATGCTGCTAACGAGGATATAATGAAGGTTGTGAAGTGTGGAGCAGTACATCATCTGCGACTACAAACTCAAGTAGATATAAGCGTGACCCGTATGGGTTTACCCCAGTCACCTCCATGCAAAGATATGGCATTATGCTGCTGAGGTATGAGTGAATGCTGCCACTGGAGAGTTCACCATTAAATTGGGATGAGATGACCCATCAGCGAAAGCACTGTTTGGGGGCATGAAGAAGACACATCTAGCCAAATTAAGTAAGCAGCCTTCATCCAGTACTTATGGAACCATCACTGTTCTTCCGTCTGCAGCAATCTCCTGGTAGGCCCCCATACACAGCAATGTTGGGTAAAGATGCAGATAAGAAGGTACAAACGTTCATCAAAGTGCTGAGCTAATGTGGTGTCTCAGGTTCTACTGTCTTAGTCATTGCAGCTTTGAAGGGTCTACTCAAGGATAACAACCCAGGAATCCTCTTGGCCTTTGGAGGACCCATCACTCTTTCAGTGAAGACATGGGCCCGCTCATTACTGCAAGAATGAACATCACACAAAAAAAAGTAACTCAGGCTGAAAGCATCGTCCAGAGAATCTTAAAGCAATCAAGGGAAATTTAGATGAGTCAGAAAAATATGACATCCTGGACGAGATGTTTAATCGCACGAACATTTCTACTTCTACAGTAGACTGTGGTGTCACGACATCAGAATTTTTTTTGTGTATACAAAGTCGAGGCTCATGTAAAAGCAAACACATTAAACACAAAAAACATAAACGGACACATAAAAGATATAATAAAGGGAGCGGGAGACAAGATGGGGAGAGAGAGGGAAGCACACAAGTACAACAGTAGAGAACAGGGACATCGGGAGATCTGTGGAAGGGAGACGGCTGAGGGGGGGGGGGAGGTGTGGGGGTGGGGTACACGGTATAAAACAAGTGGACACAACGAGGAATTTCAGGAAAGAAGTCGGACATTGAAAGAGGTGGATTTGGGGTGTATTAACAGGGTAGAAAAGATCAAGGTTTTGGATGGGGGAAGACAAGAGATGGTGATGAACAGCTGTTTTAAAGACCTGGAGGGAGGAGTGGGATTGAAGAGAGTGTGCGAGTTTGTTTCAGAGGTGGGAGAAAAGAGGGATGAAAGAGTGAAGGTGAGCAGAGAGTCTTGATTTTGGCAATTTCACCAGAAGAGGGTTGCTGGCAGATCTTGTGCGACCTGTAGGAATATTTGGGGGACAGAGCACAAACAGGGCTGGGGGGGCTAGGCCGGAGAGGAGTCGGTAGAAGACGGAAAGACCACCAACCTGCCTGTGATGAGCGAGTGAAAGGCCCTCGGAGTTAGCTTCATCGTGGGAGATTCCAATGATTCTGAAAGCTTTGGTTTCAACAGCGTGAAGCCGAGCAAGGTGTGAGGCAGGAGCACCGGCCCAGAGGGGAGAGCAGTATTCCATCAAGCTGCGAATGAAAGCTTTGTCTGTGGTGAGGAGCTCAGAGGTGCCAAGGAAGGACTTCGCACGATGGAGGCCATTTTTCCCCGCTACAGCGGGGGTTAGCCTTGCGGGCCCCATGACAATCATGGTTCCCTGTTTGAGGCAATGTTTTTATGACCGAATGCCCTTCCTGACGCCAACCCTTAGTCACCTCCTACGATGCGCATGGATACGGTGTACCTATTCTAAATTGGGGTACACACCGGGATCATTCATTCCAGCAAGCTGGTACTCGATTTGCCGACCTCGGAAGGATGACAGGCTGAGTCAACCACACTGGTGTTAATTTAGCGATCGATCGGGATTCGAACCCAGGATCCTAGGATCCCAAGCCGGCACCCTGACCGCTAAGCCAACACCCAAAAGCATGAGTGACAGAACTTCTTCAAGAGGCTTGTCGAGAATGTAGAATGGGAGGGTTTTCCAGATGGTCTTTTCGGAGAGACATCGTGAGAGTGTGAGATTTATCAGGATTAAATGGAAGTTTTTAGTTAAAACAATTTTAAATTCCACCAATAAACCATGATATCATTCCACTCAAAGCTTCTTCTATGGCTGGGCTTATGAAAATAATTTATAACATATTAATTAATAGTTGTGACATTTTCACATGTTAATATTTAACTGGTGCATACCTCTCCAATTCAACCTTGAGTTCCATCTCACGTTGCCCCACAGCAACAGCCAGTCTTCCCCATTCATTGTCCAAGTTATGCAGTTCAAAGCCTGAAGGCAGCTTAATTTTTCCAGCCAGTGCCCATTTCTAGGGAAAAGGGGAAGGGGAGAATGAAACCAAAGGATGGAATGAAATAATGCATAATTATTAACTGTTTATTTCACCACTTTTCATCAGTATAGATGTGTATTTTATTCAAATCCCCAATCGATATCCATTTTATTTATCAGCCAAAGTAGTTCAATTGAATGTTGTGTGACTTGAGCTGCAAACACACAGCTCATTTTTTGGCACAGGTTCGGCCTCACCTCCAGAGACGCAGAAAGCATCTGCAGTCGAGCCTTCTCATTCTCCTTTTGTGGAAGGTCCAAGTCTTTAAAGTGAAGGTACTCTGTGTACATGGTCTGTTCCAAAAAGAGATACACAAGGCAAGGTGGATAAGTAAATAATAATAATAACAATAATAATATTGATAATCTATACTACAAACTATAAAGCATGAATGGTGTCGCAGTGTTTGTTTCTTCTTTAACTAAAGCACTTTTTTGATGGAGACCGAGCTTTCTGACATTGAGCTGAACATTGCGGTCCAAAATGCCTTGGTAATCTCTTGATTTCATGATGCCATGCACACACCAGAGGCAGCACATCAACTCCAAAACATCACTGAACCTCCTCCATGTTTGACTGTATGGAAGGTGTTCTTTTCTTTGAAGGCTTCATTTTGTTTTCTGTAAACATAGAGATGATGTGCTTTACAAAAGTTTCTAATTTGGTCTAATCTATCTACAAGACATTCTCCGAGAAGGATTTTGGCTTGTTCACGTGTGTTTTGGGAAATGCCAGTCGGGCTTTCTTATGTCTCTCTCTCAGCAGTGGGGTCCTCCTGGGTCTCCTACCATAGAACCCCCTTTCATTGAGTTGGCGACGGATGGTGCGAGTTGAACTATCATACCTTGTGTCTGAAGCTCAGCTTGAATCTGTATGGCAGTTGATCGAGGTGCTTTCTCCACTATTCGAACAATGCTTTGCTGCAATCTTCAATCAAGTTTTCTCTTGCAGCCACGTCCAGGGAGGTTGGCTACAATGCCATGTCCTTAAACTTCCTGATAACATTGCGTATGATGGATACAGGAACATCAAGGTCTCTGGAGATGGTCTTGTAGCCTTGAGATTGTCCATGCTGGGTTACAATCTTGTGTATGACCTCCGACAATTCTTTGGTTTTCTTTCTTTTCTCCATGCTCATTGAGGTGCACACAGTGACACAAAAAAGCAGAATGACTCCTTTTCTCCATTCAAACTTGTTGAATGAGTGATTTTTATATTGCAGGCTCCTGCAACTCACCACAGGTGAGTTCAATTCCAAAGTAAAGGAGAATCACCTGCTTGAAATCTAATTCTTTCTCACAACTTCTAAAAAGTGCCAATAATATTGTCCGGGCCATTTTAGGATTTCTGTGTGGAATAAACTAGGATTTAGCGATTTTTTCAGCTTTTTTTGTTTTGTTCCACTGCAAACCAAAGAAATACATTTGTGGATGCCAAAATATTTTTTAATTTCAACAATTTTCTGGAGGAAATGGTGCATTATTTGAAAACAGTGCAAGGGTGGCAATATTTTTGGCCACGACGTATGTTCCCCATGTCTGGAAACTAAAATGGCCTTTTGGAATTTGCTATAACATGGTTTGGTTTGGCAGCAATAAAAAAAAAAGATAGGGGCGATACCCCTGGCACTCATCTGGTAGAATAAACAGTACAGTACACTGACTAAAGGTATTTTAAACCAATTTCAATGGTTGCTAGAAGACAGGGCAGCATGTAGAATAATACTAACATAATCATAATACTTTAAACAAACAAACAAAAAAATACCTATTTTGGGGGGCAATCTCCCACCCTCCCCCAATCTCATATACCTCCTCAGACCCCAATTTTTCTAATGCCGTGAACAAACTTTGGTACAGCACAGGCGATGAAGGTTGTAGTCAAGTTTAATCGAAATCTTGTATGTGGTTTCAGAGAAGAAAGGAAATATCTATTTTGGGGGGGGGGGGGGTCAAACCTGAACCCACTTTAACCCCGGTAAACCCCCTTAGACCCTGATTTGTTTAATGCCGTGAACAAACTTTAGTCACAACACAACAAATACAATTTCCACCAAGTTTGGTCACAATCCCTTCAACGGTTTCAGAGAAGAAGTTGCCAGTGTTTACTGACGGACTGACGGACGGACAGACGACGCACCATCGCATAAGATCCCCTGAACTTCGTTCCAGGTGAGCTAAGAATTGAACGAAAATCATAAAAAGCTTCAATTTCCTGAACCGCTTCATTGATCGGCATGAAACTTTATAAAGTAATGTAACTGTTGTCAAGACGAATAAGTGTTTAAAATTTCAACATGGTTGGTTGTACGGTCTGGAAGCCAGAAGTCATTATTGTTGGAAGAAGAAGAAACTCTACATTTTTTCTTCTCAGGCCATGTGACTGATTGTGCATTGCAATTTTTTGGGTTTATTTTCTTTAAAAATCATTTTCTCTGCAATCGGACTGATTGACAGGAAATTTTCACCATAGGAGCACCTCCTCCTGTATAATTTTTTAATGGTAATTATGACATCATAGGTCACGTGGTCCAGGCGCATCTTGGAAAACCCGAAAAACTTTGCACCTCTATATCTCCAAAAGCGCTGTTTAGAAAAAAATGAGACATGGCTCATTGTAAAGAACTCTCCATGGAGAATAACCTTTGGTAATGGTGATGTCGTAGATGCCTCCATTATGATGTCATAATTTGACAAGTACAAAACTTCATCCAATCAGGATGATATTTCTTGAGCATCATCTATGGATAAATTGGAGAAAAAAATTAATAATAATGACGTCATGGGTCACGTGGTTCGGTGAAACTTTGAAATTGATCTATGTTTAACTTTATAATAAAGATAAAGTCCTTAAGGGGAACAAGTGTATAAAATTTCAACATGATTGTACGGTTGTACTGTCTGGAATGTGATGGGATCCTTACCAAGCTATGTTATCGTTGGTTGATTAAACCATGGATAGAAAGCTTCTCTTTGTAGATAAAATTAGAATCTGTGGCTAGTGTATCTATCATTGTTAAATTTACAAAAAATTATCTTTGCATAACATTAACTTTATATTCTATTAAGCTTTATGAGTCACATAAACAATTGCAAAACAAGGCAATAGACACATACATCAGCACATCCCAGATGGTACACCTAAACTAGATGTACCTTAAGTTCGTTGGGGTTGGCAGGCAATTTGTGGCTGTTAAACAGAAAGATGCACTGTTGAGCCCATGTCATAACAATATGGTACAACTCCTGGTACTCCACCCAGATCAGCTCCACCTCCTAGATGAAAGATGAAACATTTTAGAGAAAGATGGGAAAACCCCCGATTGGGGAAAAATTGGGGAAAGGTGAATGGGGAATACCGGTACGAAGATGTGCAAGAAATATAGTCCAATGAAAAACTAGAATGATGTGAAAGCAGCCTAGCGTGTCGCATTGTTAATAAATAATGGGTCACGAACATGATGGGAAGAACTTACATTGGTTTGGATGCCATTGTGCACATCAGGTAATTGAGGAATGGCATCATAGAGGGATGAGACGTAAGTGATGATTGACTTTTCATCAGGATTTGGAACATCAACATCTGCAAAGCCAGGTATATGAGAGAAAATGTTGACGCAGCATTAGAGATGAGCAGGAGGCAATTACCGCAAAATAACAATGGATAGATTCATAACTTGCTCGCAAAGTGCTGTTTGGGAGCTATCTAATTATTATGCAAAATTATGCAAAGTATGCAAATTATGCAAATCATGCACAATATGCAAAATGATAAAGCTCTATCACATCCGCAACCACCCCCATAATTCTTTATCTCCTCCCACATTTGCTCACCATACTATCTTCTACGCTACCCCCTTCTTTTACCTGCCCTCAATTTTAATTTTTCCCCCACCTCTTCCGCATGTAATTTATAGATGGCCTTTTATTATCTGTTGAACACAAGGTGTGGCATGTCAGACCACACCCTTAAATAGGGACTTCGATCTCGTTATCCCTCGAGATTAAGGTTATACTCACTTAGGTTTGAGATAAATATAATGATTAACCTATATTAACCTTTTGAATGATATCAACATTTCTTCAGTAGATCAATGTAGTTTATTTTAAAGCCTAGAAAACCAAATCAAATGCTATAAGCAGCTGCACAAGAACCAAATTAGTCAACATTGCTTTGGTTTCTCTTAAATGAAACCAATAAAGGCAAATAACAACAACAACAACCACAACAACAACAAAAACTGCACATATTCCCTTCAGACGGCAACCCGGCAGGGGGCCTCTTGAGACATATACGAACCCTAACAGCACTCAAACTCTAAAATATGTGTATATATATATATATATACAGCAACACACAGGCATTTTAAGGCCATTTTCCCTGCTAGAGCGGGGGTTAGCCATATTAAGGGTCGGCACATAAACCCAAATGCAAGGAGAGAGATAAATGGCAATAGATAAATAAACGGTGTGCAGAAAATGAACAATATTTAATTAAGAAGGCAAGGGTATAAGGTTTGGTTCTTTTAAAAGCACAGCAAATACAAAGTTAGAGCCAAAGACAAGATATTTGTTTGTTTGTGCATTTGTTATTCTTTCACAGCCGAGGCATAGCACCTGGAGACCCAAATATTTGGGTGTAGGTACTTTAGAATTGGAGCAAGGTTTTAAACTACCACAGGCTGGCCTTGAAGGCCGTTTTGAGGCCAAAGGTCGCTATAAAGTGTATATTGTGATGTGGGGTCAAGCAGTGCTACCACCGGCCCCCAGGCAAAGGTAAACACTATATGAAGTCAATAACTCTATACGATTTCAATGCACAATCTGACAACATGTGACGGAACCCCCACGTAGATTTTTGCCCCATGTAGCTCCAGGTACCTACACTAGTACTGAATAACCTATACATGTCTTAAAGCCAGTTCATCATGAATGTTTTTATTCTTAGTTATATTGACCCGAATGTGTGCACACAAACATACTTACACACACACACACACACACACACACACACACACACACACACACACACACACACACACACACACACACACACACACACACACACACACACACACACACACACACACACACACACACACATTGCAAAAGAGTAATGTAAAAAACATAAACACATATAAATGGGAAAAATATGTACACTATATTTATTTGCTAACTACTGCTGTAGTTTTTGTCTGTACTTGACCAAAGCTGGCATTCGTACTTAGGGACACATGGGGTGTGGGAAGGCGGATGGATGTCCTTGTTTGTTCAGTGTTCCAATCCAATATACCTAGGGGCCCTCAGGTGGTGTTCCTGACGAAGACTAAAACTATCACTGAATGTCATGAGGCTGTAATGCGCAGAGGTAGAAGCAGGCTGAAAGTAGCAAGGTGGTTAAACAGCCATTAAACAATTGGGATAAAAATGTTAATGGAATGTCAAAATATGAAAGCCTCATACTCCTGGCAAGGCACAAAGCCATAGAAAAGGTTCTAAAGCGATGAAACATGTCAGGTGTGACACCTCATTTTATGCATCTCTTTTGAGAATAACTCAGTAAGCTTATAACCTCTAAGCTGTCCAGCATGGGTTTGAATCCCATCCCAGCGATAACCTGCCATCCCGATGTTTCACTGGCAGGGTGAATCATCAATGTCCATGCAGTGCATGACTGGGCGCCACTTCTGCTGGAATTAGTTGGTGAACGTTTAAGAACCCACTGTGTCCTTTGCGAAGAGTATGCGAGCTATCGCCGGCACCATGGATAAATTACAAATTTCTGTCCTAACTGCTGCTGGAAAGATAATGGCAAACTACCCAGTATAACCCTTACCAAGAAATTGCTTCGGCAACACTGATGGTCCGTAACAGAGTATGGTACATTTGAATCAGATAATATATATCATATACAGTGTATATATATATATACATAATATATATATATATATATATATATATATATATATATATATGTATATATATATATATATATATATATATATATATATATATATATTCATATATATATACATATATACATATATACATATATACACTACATGACAAAAAGTATGCAGACACCCCTTCTAATTAGTGGATTCGGCTGTTTCAGCCACACCTATTTCTGACAGGTATATATAATCAAGCACACAGCCATGCAATCTCCATAGACAAACATTGGCAGTAGAATGGGCCATACTGAAGAGCTCAGTGACTTTCAACGTGGCACCGTCATAGGATGCCACATTTCCAACAAGTCAGTTCGTCAAATTTCTGCCCTGCTGGAGCTGCCCCGGTCAACTGTAAGTGCTGTTATTGTGAAGTGGAAACGTCTAGGAGAAACAACAGCTCAGCCGCAAAGTGGTAGGCCACACAAGCTCACAGAATGGGACCGCCGAGTGCTGAAGTGCGTAGCGGATAAACATCGTCTGTCCTCAGTTGCATCACTCCCTACCGAGTTCCAAACTGCCTCTGGAAGCAATGGCAGCACAACAACTGTTCGTCGGGATCTTCATGAAATCGGATTCCATGGCCAAGCAGCCACACACAAGCCTAAGATCACCATGCGCAATTCCAAGCATCGGCTGGAGTGGTGTAAAGCTCGCCACCATTGGACTCTGGAGCAGTGGAAACGCGTTCTCTTGAGTGATGAATCACGCTTCACCATCTGGCAGTCTGACGGACGAACTGGGTTTGGGGATGCCAGGAGAACGCTACCTGCCCGAATGCATAGTGCCAACTGTAAAGTTTGGTGGAGGAGGAATAATGGTCTGGGGCTGTTTTTCATGGTTCGGGCTGGGCCCTTTAGTTCCAGTGAAGGGAAATCTTAACGCTACAGCATACAATGACATTCTAGACGATTGTCTGCTCCCAACTTTGTGGCAACAGTTTGGGGAAGGCCCTTCCCTGTTTCAGCATGACAATGGCCCCCTGCACAAAGCAAGGTCCATACAGAAATGGTTCGTCGAGATCGGTGTGGAAGAACTTGACTGGCCTGCACAGAGCCCTGACCTCAACCCCATCGAACACCTTTGGGATGAATTGGAACGCCGACTGCGAGCCAGGCCTAATTGCTCAACATCAGCACCCGACCTCACTAATGATCTTGTGGCTGAATGGAAGCAAATCTCCGGAGCAATGTTCCAACATCGAGTGGAAAGCCTTCCCAGAAGAGTGGAGGCTGTTACAGCAGCAACGGGGGGACCAACTCCATATTAATGATTTTGGAATGAGATGTTGGATGTTTGGGTGTCCACATACTTTTGGTCATGTAGTGTATGTGTGTGTATCAGGAACACACACATCATCAACTAACGTCATGAAGTTTATGATATTGTAAACAATTAACCTTATTAGGATGTTAATACGACACAAAATAAATGCCAAAGAACATATTTCAACTCACAATGACAACATTACCTTCAGGATCTAACAGCCTAGTGACCCCCAACTGTCTCTCTGCCACTGTAAAGGCCTGGTGCAGGTTCTCGCGGTTTGATTGCATCATCACACGGTTCATATCAATAAGGTCTGACCTGGGAGAATGGAGTAAAGTTAAAACACAGCATAGACAAGCTCAGAAATGAGGGGTTATGCTAGCAGCTTGTGGGTGCCTTGTCAAAATTCTATTACAGCCTGGAGGATTGTAAATAGTGCTGTATACCTTGTATTGTGCAGCCATTTGCTTATACAAGCACCTGTTTTATGTAATCACTGTATTTCTCTTTTTTACTCCAAAGCATCAGACAACCCTTTTTGTGCATTCATAAAGGTCAACAGATGGGATTCTGGGAAATGACAAGTGTACTTGTAAACAAATGCATTGAAATATTGCGTCACTAAATTATAGAAGGCTCTGATATAGATGGGAAGAGAAAAGGCAGAGAGCTGGCAGGAAAGCTGAGAGGTGTGGTCTCTCCCCTGGTTTACCTAGCTTGGGTTTGAATCCCGGCCCAGCTATAAACGGTCACCCTGGTGTTTCACATGCAGGGAGATCAGGCATCAATGTGTGCGGCATCCATCAGATTGACGCTAAGCGGGAAGACCGGTCTCCCAGCACTGGTAGTCGGTGGCCATCAAATAACAACATTGTCTTTCACGAAGCGTGGTTGAGTTATCTGCAGCAACTTGAACAAATTACAAATTCCTGCCTAAACTTTGGGTAGCAGGTGGTGTGTGCTCCATACAATTATGGTACGATTTTAGTTTCCTATATTATAGATACGAGCATATTTCAGGTAAAATCTTCTTCTTAACAAAGTAGAAATATGTAAAAAGTTTATTTAAGGTCATGGAATGTACTTTCATGATCGAAAAATAAATACTATGTTGCTGCCACTTTTGCGCTTTTCCCAATTTTACAACAAATTACAAGTCAGATCACAAACCCCGGTCACCTAGCAAAAAATGATTTTTCACAAAGTCTACAAATATATTTCAAACATCACTGACTTTTGATTTTAAAAAATTTAACGATTAACTTTTCTTCTTTGAACTGGTGCCCGTGAGCCAGGGCACGCACCCACCTGTGCTGAGACGCAGCTCCCTGTCTTGCCTGACGCTCCAGACGAATAGGTCGACGAGACTCCAAACTCTCTCTTTCTGCCAGTAGACTCTTAGCATCAGGAGTGCGATCAAGGCACTGTGTGAATCTCACACGTGGCACAGGCTTTGATCGTGTTGTCAAGCTTGGGTACTCGTAGCATTCCATGTAAACATCCACAGCCTTTTTGGAGCCACTCACACCATGCCTGATGCTCTCCATATTCTCCTGGATTCAGTTCAAACAAAGATCCAATTGCTTCAAAGTCCAAATTATTTCTCAGTTCACGCATAAACAGAGAATCTGGAAGGTAGCCACTCCACATAGAATTTGGCGTTATGATCTTCTTTGAGACAACTGTTTCTTCATCCTACCCTTTGGTCTCTCCTTCCATTTGGGATGCTCTGCTCACCCTACGTCCTTCCTGAGAGACTACCCACTCGTTTTCTAAAGAACCGAGAGTCGTTACTCGTGCGACAATGTACCTCATAATCCGAAATGCACTAGTTTCTAGGCTGTCACACTCCACCTCCTGAATGCTAATTCACTTTAGTTTACCGAATAAAGACTTATTCTGACTTTGGCTGCCTCTTGCAGTTTAATGGCCTTTGGGTTAATCACCGTGGCAGCCGCAAGCACCGGCGTGCCCCAGAAATGGGTGGGACTTGACGACCTACCGCAACATAGCAGGGTGCCAACGTTATGCTGTGAATTTTGGCAGCAAAATATCTTAAATCTTAAATGCCATTTGTGAAAGGTGTTTTATTGAGAGAAGATATTTTTCTGCGGAAAAGGAAATAAACTTTAGCTTTGCACATTTTTTGTCAAAATACAGACGATAGAAAAGATTCATCCTGGGAACTTTCAATGAATGTTCTTAAAATTTAGTGGTAACTGGTGTGCCCGCACTGAACAAAGTCATGCTTCAGTGGCTTCATTGAAAAGCTCAGTGGGAGTCCCTCATAACTTACAGGATAAGACATTATTACGACCATAGCACTTTATTTTTAACTGAGATAGTGGAATGTAATGACCTTATGTATAAGTACTGAGGAAGTAAATATTCAAAGAGGTAGCCTTTAAATGTAACACCTCTGCTATTCGATGTGGGCAATTGCAACATATACTGGGTGCCTCAGAATTATGTTACCCATTTTGTGTTGTGTATGTTACCCAGAAACTCTCGTAGATGTCTGTCGTCCAATTTCAAAATGCCGAGACGCTACTAGTGGTCACTTTAAGCATTTGTCCGAATAACTTTGATACTCTGCTTCCCCCAGGCAAAGACGTTCCTGTCTTGAATCATTTTGGCCAATTTATAGATTAGCAAAAATGAGGTAACATAATTCTGAGACTCCCTGTAGTTTGCCAATACAGCACATCGCGAACAATATTTATTCTCAGGGTGAATGTGCTGCAGAATGCCTTGAGTTGTGCTGATGTACATGAGAATCAAGACTGTGGTCTTTTGTGGTTGAATTTCTGTGAACCACAATGCAATCCTCCTGAGGAAGAAGAATTTCTGTGAACCACAACGCAATCCTTCAGAGAAAGTAAAATTTCTGTGAACCACAACGACATCCTCTTAAGGAAGCAGAATTTCTGTGAATCACAACACAATCCTCTTGAGGAAGTAGAATTTCTGTGAACCCCAAGCCGACTCTCCAGAGGAAGTAGAATTTCTGTGAACCACAACAAGATACTCCGGAGGAAGTATAATTTTTGTGAACCACAATACGATCCTCCAGAGGAAGTAGAATTTCTGTGAACTACAACACGATCCTCCAGAGGAAATATTTCTTCTGTGAACCATGATGCGATCCTCCAGAGAAAGTAGAATTTCTGTGAACCACAACGCGATCCTCCTGAGAAAGTAGAATTTCTGTGAACCACGACGCGATCCTCCTGAGGAAGTAGAATTTCTGTGAACCACGACGCGATCCTCCAGAGGAAGTAGAATTTCTGTGAACCACGACGCGATCCTCCTGAGGAAGTAGAATTTCTGTGAACTACAACACGATCCTCCAGAGGAAATAGAACTTGTGTGAACCATGACGCGATCCTCCTGAGGAAGTAGAATTTCTGTGGACTACAACACAATCCTCCAGAGGAAGTAGAACTTCTGTGAACCACGACGCGATCCTCCTGAGGAAGTAGAACTTCTGTGAACCACAACGCGATCCTCCTGAGGAAGTAGAATTTCTGTGAACCACGATGCATTCCTCCAGAGGAAGTAGAACTTCTGTGAACCACGACGCGATCCTCCTGAGGAAGTAGAATTTCTGTGAACTACAACGCAATGCTCCTATGAAAGTGGAATTTTAAAATATTGAGTATTTTTCCATTTTAAAAATCGAAGAACCTTTGCAGCAATGTCAATGATGGTTTGCAAGTATTGTTCAAGACATGCCCTGATTGCTGGCAAAATAGCATTTGGTTTCAGGTATAATTTCCATTTGTACAACAATTATTGTAATTAATAACACAACCGACATATGGGAACTCATAATACTGAACTAATGAAAGGTCATGTGGATTACAATAAACCAAATCCAGTTTTGAAATGAATTGGAAATGAACAACCATGTCATGGCATGTTTACTCCTCAACACCAGAGAGTCGTAGTGGAAACCCAAAAAATTGGGTAGCAATCCAAAATTCCATCTCAAACAGCTGTCCGGAAAACAGCCCAGTTATCAAGTGTTTGCGTGATTTGGCTCTAAAATCAGCTTAATCTTTGCAGATACTTTTGCATTCCACTGCCCAGAAACAGTGTATCAGGCTGTGCAACAGGTGAAAAGGATAACAAGAAGCAGCTGGGTTTGAATACCATGGTGCCAGCTATGAATGGAAGGCCAAAGCTGCCTGTGGGCACAGTCTCAACGGTCACCCGAGCAGCTCGCTCCACTCTGCGCATTCTTCATCAGGGAGTGCCAGGATTGTCATGCTCTTTGAGGGCATTTAATTGAGCATAAAGCAAACGAGCAATGGGAGAGAATGGTAATGCAGGTTATAAGAAAGAAAGTGAAGGTAATGGTAGAGAAAGGTATGCAAGGGCAACTATGGTGTCTCACCTGTGACGGTGGATGACAGCATTGAAGAGTTTTCCATCACGCCAAGATGTTGTAAAGTTCTCACAACGAAGTCCTTGGTAACCATCTATCATTCGTCGCGACCACAAAAGCAGCTTCTCTTTGGCTGTCATGTCCTCAGACTGGCCCACCACATGTATATCAGAGATCTGTATGTGGTGGGGAAGGATATGGGAGGAAAAACATTATGGCCTATTCTGATCTACAAAAATCCTGTGAACATGCATACAATGAACATATCAAAAAGTTATCACAGGCCAATGAAGCATCTATACTTGCCTGCTCATCCATTGAAGTCTGAGTCAGGAAAATTATGGACTCGGCCATAGCCCGACCAGTAAGAGCTCCACAAAAAACGTTTTTGACACTAATACCATCACACTGACCCTCTGGTGAAGAAGAAAGATTAAATGACGACCGTTCTGAACTTACAGATGTAAGAAGTGTGATGGTACGGGGTTGTGGAACAACAGAAAGTACTGACTGTGGAGAGTCTTGACCTGCACTCAAAAATTCAAGGCATTCTGAGACAGAACAACCAACATCCTCACGATTCTGCGATGTGAAGATGCGAATAGGGTGCAGCCAGCTACTGCAGGGCTGATAATGAATTTCACTGAACTCTTCCTCATTTTGCTTCATCGTACTTCTCTGCCTATTCTTTCTTTTCCGAATCACTTTCATCTTTTGGTATGTCTGAGCAAAATTTGGAATCTCTGATGATGGGGTTATTCCATTACCATCATCAGCTGATTCCACATCCCCTTCCCAGCGAACTCCCGATGATGATGTCGATGAAGAATTTGCAGGAAAGCTTGAGGTGGCTGTGGAAGCCCCTTCGGGGCTTGCCTCACCACCCGTATTCCTTCCTTCTCCTAATGTTTCAGACCAATGCACGAAGACATTTGGCTCATCGCTGCCATCCGGTGATGCTCTTCCTGATGCAAGTGCAGTCTTCTGAGAAGTCCAAGTCAGGAAAGCTCGTCGACGACAAGATGCTGGAGGGGTCACAGGAGCTAGACTGCTTGCATGTGGTCCACCAATGTGCCATGATCGATCTTGCACACAGCTGCATGTGTTCCCCATTGTGAAGTTTACAAATCCTCCAGAAACAATAAAGAAATCAGCTATGATAAAAAGCAACTACGTCACCAGAATAACTTCATCACCATCATTCTTTCCTTCTGAAACCTAAAAGTAACGAGAAATTTTACGGTATACAACTCATCCGCTATGGAAGGCAGTGAATGCAAACAGTGGTAGCACTTCCTCGAGGCTCTTACTTTCCCACATTCTTCATGCCGGAACAAGCTTTTGTCTGCGGTTGGATTGCCGTAAAAATTCCGATCCCCACCCATTCATCATGGCCTTGCCCGCTTGTTGCAGATGCCATTTCAGATGTACAAAAGAGACAATATTGGGCAGACACAAGTGATTGAAAAAAAATGACACAGAGACAACCAAGACAACACAAAAAACAGGTGTGCACAAGAGTTTGTAGGCACAGTGAAGGGTTCAGGACTGCCACATGGTGAAAAAAAGCGAAAGAGATTGACAAATTTGCTTGAGGAATAGAAGCAAAGTGCGAACAAAAAATCTTAGAGATATTGGTATGCATCGCCAGCGGGCCAGTGGAAGGAAAGCGATTGGAACATAAAGATGTCTCGGCTTGCCTTGAACATACAAAGCTCGAAGCTTGAAACCAAAATATTTTTGGAACGCCCTCCTATAGCTAAGGCCAACCTGCTTCGTATTGTCTGAACTCAAGAATTTCAGACTATTTTGTCTGTGTTAGTAAGCACATATAGACATGCCTTTTGTACCTGAGGAGTAACGTACACTGCCATTGTGACTATTTATTCACTAGAAATTCCAAACGCTGGTCGGTAAAAAAAATTGGGATCTTCTTAACACCTCTCTCATATAGCCTTCGGATTATCATCCTGAAACAGCTAAGCATCACCTTCACTTCGTACACAGAATGATGGAAGAGGCTTATGTCAGAGCTCTGTTAAAAATGATTCCAAAAGATTGTGATTGGTTTAAACACGGCCGTGGCACTGATACATGTGCACGTCAAAAGTGGCATGTGGCCTAAGTGATGGACTAGATGTGTGGTGCACAGCAAGGACCATGCGTTAAACACCCGTTCCAACAGGACTCGCATGACATGTATGAATTAATTCTCACTCGCTTGTAGTGACTTGATAACCTTTTATCCGAGTATGGAAGATGATTTGTATATTGAGAGAGAGATTACATATTATCTCAAAATAATAAGGATTCAAAGCTCATTACAATCCTTCAATCTCTGGTCATTGTGCCTCTAGAAAGTCGACACCCCCTCTCGAATTTTTCACCTTTTGTTGCCTTATAACCTGGAATTAAAATGCATTAAATCAAACTTTTTCCACCTTTATTTACACATCGTAATCCACAACTTCCATGTGAAAAACAAATTGTACAAATTTCAGAAAATTAATTTAAAATACAAAACTCGAATATCTTGGTTGTATCAATTGTACACCCCCCCCCCCCCCCCCCTGAGTTAATACTTGGTGGAAACTCCGTAGACAGCAATTGCAGCTGAGAATCTGTTGGGATAGGTGTCTTCCAACTTGGCACACCTTGATTGGGCAATATTTGCCCATTCTTCTGTACAAAACTGTTCAAGCTCAGTCAAGTTGCGTGGGGAGCGTTGATGGGCAGCAATCTTCTCAAGTCATGCCACAGATTTTCGATTGGATTTAGGTCGGGCCTCTGACTGGGCAACTCAAGGACATTTATCTTTTTGTTCCTTAGCCACTCCAGTATAGCTTTGGCTGCGTGCTTTGGGTCGTTGTCATGCTGAAAGGTGAACTTCTGAACTTCTGTCCCAATTTCAGCTTTCTTGCAGAGGGCAGCAAGTTTTCCTCTAGGATTTTTCTGTATATTGCTCCATCCATTTTCCCTTCTACCTTGACAAGTTTCCCAGTCCCTGCTGATGAGAAACATCCCCATAACATGATGCTGCCACTACCATGCTTCAGAGTAGGGATGGTGTTCTTTGGGTGATGTGCTGTGTTGGGTTTGTGCCAAACATAACGTTTTGCATTTAGTCCAAAAGGTTCCATCTTGGTTTCTTCAGACAACAAAACTTTTTGCCACATGGCTTCAGAATCTGCGGAGTGGTTTTTTTCATACCTCAAACGGGACTCAAGGTGGGCCTTTTTTAGAAATGGCTCCCTTCGTGCCACCCTACCATACAGGCCAGACTTGTGGAGTGCTTGGAATATTGTTGTCACATGCACAGTGACCAATCTTTGCCATAAAGACCTGGAGCTCTTTCAAATTTACCATTGGAATATTGGTGACCTCTATGATTAGTCTCCTCCTTGCTTGGTCATCCAGTTTGGAGGGATGGCCTGACATATGCAGGGTCTTGGTGGTACCATACACCTTCCACTTCTTAATGCTTTTCTTGACTGTGCTCAAAGGGATATTCAAGGCCTTTTAAATATTTTCTTACCCATCCCCTGATATGTGCTTTTCCACATCTTTATTCTTTCTTCCAGAGTTCTTTTGAAAGCTTCTTGGTGCCCATGGTTGAGTCTTTGCTGTGAAATGCAGGACCCAGCAGAGGAAACCTACAGGAACAGCTGATTTTATTCTGAAATAATCAGAATCATGACAATTCCACACAGGTGGAGGCCAATTAACTTGGTGTGTGATTTTAAACGTGATTGGTTACACCTGAGCTAATTTACAATGATTTATAAGGGAGGTGGACACCAAGACATCCTAGTTTTGTATTTTCAAATAATTTTCTGAAATTTGTAGAATTTGTTTTTCACTTGGAAGTTGTGGTTTATGATGTGTAAATAAAGGTGGAAAAAGTCTGATATGATGCATTTTAATTCCAGGCTATAAGGCAACAAAAGGTGAAAATTTTGAAAGAGGTGCAGACTTTCTATAGGCACTGTATATACATACAGTCATGGCTAAAAATATTGGCACCCTTGCACCTTTTTCAAATAATGCACCATTTCTTCCAGAACATTGTTGAAATTTAAAAATATTTTGGTATCCACAAATGTATTTGTTTGGTTTGCAGGGGATTAAAACAAAAAAGCTGAAAAAATTACGAAATCTCAGCTTATTCCACTCAGAAATAATAAAATGGCCTGGACAATATTATTGGCACCTTTTAGAAGTTGTGAGAAATAATTAGATTTCAAGCACGTGATTCTCCTTCACTTTGGAATTGAACTCACCTGTGATGATTTGCAGGTGCCTGCAATATAAAAATCACTCATTCAACCAGTTTGAATAGAGAAAAGGAGTCATTCTGCTGTTTTGTGTCACTGTGTTAGGGTTGTTAGACAACCGACCCTGAGCCAATGACCATGGAGGAAAGAAAGAAAACCAGAGGATTGTCTGCGGAGCTCAGACAAGATTGTAGCCAAGCTCGGAGAATATCAAGGCTACAATTCCATCTCCAGAGACCTTGATGTCCCTGTGTCCACCGTACACAATGTTATCAGTAAGTTTAAGGCCCATGGCACTGCAGCCAACCTCCCTGGATGAGGCCGCAAGAGAAAACTTGATCGAAGATTGCAGCAAAGGATTGTTCAAATGGTGGAGAAAGCACCTCGATCAACTGCCAAACAGATTCAAGCTGACCTTCAGACACAAGGTACGACAGTTTCAACTAGCACCATCTTTCGGCAACTCAATGAAAGGGGGATCTATGGTAGGAGACCCAGGAGGACCCCACTGTTGAGAGAGAGAGACATAAGAAAGCCCAAATGGAGTTTGCCAAAAAACACCTGAACAAGCCAAAATCCTTCTGGGAGAATGTCCTGTGGACAGATGAGACCAAATTAGAGCTTTTGGTAAAGCACATCATCTCTATGTTTACAAAAAACAAAATGAAGCCTTCAAAGAAAAGAACACCTTCCCACAGTCAAACATGGAGGACTGGAGGTGGTTCAGTGATGTTTTGGGATTGCTGTGCCACCTCTGGCACTGGGTGCCTTGTGTGTGTGCATGGCATCATGAAATCAGGAGATTACCAAGGCATTTTGGAGCGCAATGTTCAACCCATTGTCAGAAAGCTGAGTCTCCGTCGAAGGTCTTGGGTCTTGTAGCAGGACACTGACCCCAAACATAATTTAAAAAGCACACAGGAATGGTTCAAGACAAAAGGCTGGACTGTTCTGAATTGGCCAGCAATGAGTCCAGATCTAAATCCCATTGAACACCTGTGGGGAGATCTGAAAACAGCAGTTGGGAGAAGGCACTCTTCAAATCTGAGAGAACTGGAGCAGTTTGCACAAGAAGAGTGGCCAAACTGCCAGTAGAGGTGTAGGAAGCTCAGTCATGGCTATAGGAAGCGCTTGACTGCAGTTATTTTGTCCAAAGTCCGTGCCACCAAATATTAAGTCAAGGGTGTGAATAATTTTGTCAATGCCAGTTATTTTTATTTTCTGATTTAAAAGGATATATTAAGTTCTGAATCAAAAACAAAGGTTCTGTTGTGGCGGACACAAAAGCCCACTGGCGTGGTGACATCATTCCGCGCACCAAGTGGGCGGTGGCGTGGCCGTCACGGCCCTCGAGGCTGATGCTGCTGGTGCTGCTGATGCTGCTGGTGCTGCTGATGCTGATGATCCACAGCATCAGCTTATACAGCATACGCAGCATGCTGATACGCACCTCGTGACCGCCGCCACGCCCCGCCCACCACCGCGGCGAAAACCGCCACCACGGGGAAACCCGCCAACTCCACCGGCCTGGCGGAGCCAGCCGCGCTCCTCCAGCTCCACCACCTGGTGCTGGTTCCACGCCAAGTTCGGCCACGAAGCTCGGCAGTGTCATCCGCCATGCTTCTTCAACAGGTTGGGAAACGCCCGGGCCGGCGCTCAATAGTGGCGATGAGCGCCGGCCGTTCGAGCAGCCTGCTGTTCATAACGGACACCTTCTCCGGGCGCCGTTACCTGTGCGACACGGGAGCGCAGGTGAGTGTCGTTCCCGCCGGCACGTCAGACAAGCACGCCGCGGGTGGGGGCCCCGCGCTGCTTGCTGCGAACGGGACGCCCATCCGTACGTACGGAAAACGCTGCCTCTCTCTGCGGTTCGGAGGGCAGGTTTTCCGATGGACGTTCGTCACCGCCGACGTGCCCATTGCAATGCTTGGCGCGGACTTCCTGTGCGCTAATGGGCTCCTGGTCGACGTCAAGCGCAGACGTCTTGTCCAGGCCGAGACGTTCAGCTCGCTCGCTTGTGCGTTGCCCAGCTCGCCGAGCAGCTCAACGAGCGGCTTGCCGAACGGTTCGGTTCCGGCCACGTTGGTCTGTACGCTTCCGGCAGCGGACGCATTCACCCGCCTCCTCGCCGGCTTCCCGGCCCTCACGCGGCCCACCTTCTCGGCGGGGGCCGTCAAGCACGGGGTGGCCCATCACATCCCCACCGTCGGGCCACCGGTCTACGCCCGGGCACGCCGCCTCGAGCCGACGAAGCTGGCGGTGGCAAAAGCGGGGTTCGCTACCCTGGAGCGACTCGGCATCGTTCGGCGCTCAGAGAGCGCTTGGGCGTCGCCGCTGCACATCGTGCCGAAGCCCGGCGGGGGATGGCGACCGTGCGGGGACTATCGCCGTCTCAATGACGCCATGACTCCCGACCGCTACCCCGTCCCCCACATTCAGGATTTTCCGCCCGTTTGGCGGGCATGTCCTTCTTCTCGAAGGTGGACCTCATACGCGGCTACCATCAGGTCCCCGTCAGGCCGGAGGACGTCCCGAAGACGGCGGTCCTCACGCCATTCGGACTCTTCGAGTTCCTGCGCATGCCCTTCGGTCTGAAGAATGCGGCTCAGGCGTTCCAGCGACTGATGGACAGCGTCCTGCGCGACTTGGATTTTGTCTACGTCTACCTGGACGATATCCTCGTCGCCAGCGCGTCCCGCGAAGAGCACCTACGCCACCTCCGCATGCTCTTCGAACGCCTGGGCCAGCATGGCCTGATTGTGAACCCCGCAAAGTGCCGGTTCGGCGCTCCCATAATCGATTTTCTGGGGCACCGTGTCACCAGGCACGGAGCCGTCCCCCTGCCGGCCAAGGTGGAGGCGGTGAAGGGGTTTCCGCGCCCCCGCACGATCAGAGGGCTGCAGGAGTTCCTGGGCATGGTGAACTTTTACCATCGGTTCCTGCCCCGTATCGCCCAGCTCCTGCGCCCCCTGCACGAAGCTCTCCGAGGTAAGCCGGGCAAAGGCGACGTTACCTGGACCGAGCAGATGGACACGGCGTTCACGGGCGCGAAGCTCGCCTTGGCTAACGCCACCATGCTCGCGCACCCGGCACCCGATGCACCGATCGCCCTCACCACCGATGCCTCGGACTACGTGGTGGGCGCGGTGCACGAGCAATGGGTGCGTGGAGCTTGGCAACCGCTGGCGTTCTTTAGCCGGCAGCTTCGCCCGCCCGAACGCCGTTACAGTACCTTCGACCGCGAGTTGCTCGGGCTTCACTTGGCGGTCAGGCACTTCCGCCATCTGCTCGAGGGCCGTGCGTTCACTGCCTTCGTCGACCACAAGCCGCTGATCTTCGCGATGGGCAAGGTCACCGAGCCGTGGTCGGCCCGGCAGCAGCGTCACCTCTCGGCCGTGTCCGAGTACACGACGGACATCCAGCACGTCGCGGGGAAGGACAACCCGGTGGCGGATTGCCTTTCCCGGGCCGTCGCCCACGCAGTCCACCTCGGCATCGACTATGCCCGGATGGCAGCGGACCAGGCCGCTGACCCCGACGTCCAGGCCTTGCAGACCGCCGTCACGGGCCTCCGCGTCACCGAGGTGCCGTTCGACGGCACGGGCGCAGCCCTCTTGTGCGACGTCTCCCTCGGGCGTCCTCGCCCCATCGTGCCCGCGGGCTGGCAGCGCCAGGTGTTTGACGCCATCCACGGCCTGTCCCACCCGGGCGCGAGGGCCTCCCAAAGGCTGATCGCCGACAAGTTCGTCTGGCATGGCCTCCGGAAGGCCGTCCGCGGCTGGGCCAGGACGTGCCTCGCGTGCCAGCACGCCAAGGTGCACCGGCACACCCAGGCCCCGTTGGCCCCGTTCACGGTGCCGGAACGCCGGTTTGACCACGTCCACGTGGACCTGGTGGGACCTCTGCCCCCCTCGCGGGGTTTCACCTACGTCCTCACCATGGTGGACCGCACCACCCGGTGGCCGGAGGCCGTGCCCTTGGCGTCGACAACGGCGGCCGATGTCGCGCAGGCTTTCATCGCCACCTGGGTCGCCCGGTTCGGCGCCCCCTCAGACATCTCGTCCGACCGCGGCCCCCAGTTCACCTCGGAGCTCTGGGGGGCGGTCGCGCAGGGGCTCGGGGTCCGGCTGCACCGAACCACGGCCTACCACCCCCAGGCTAACGGCCTGTGTGAGCGATTTCACTGCTCATTGAAGGCCGCGCTCCGGGCCACCCTCCGCGACGGCGGCTGGGTCGACAGGCTCCCCTGGGTCCTGCTGGGCCTCCGGACGGCGCCCAAGGAGGACCTGCGCGCATCCGCGGCGGAGTTGGTCTTCGGGCAACCGCTGCGGTGCCGGGCGAGTTCCTCCCCGACTCCACGGCACCATGGTCCGCGGCACAGCAGCGCTCCGCTCTGCAAGAGACCGCCCAGAGGTTCGCCCCGGTGCCAACGGCATGCCACGGGCACCCACCGACGCACGTCGCCCCGGAGCTTCGCACGGCGGAGTACGTCTTCGTCCGCCACGATGCCCACCGGACACCACTGCGGCCCCCGTACGACGGGCCTTTCCACGTGCTGGAGACCGGGGCGAAGCACTTCACCCTGGACATCGGCAGTACTCCTGACCGCGTTTCGGTAGACCGCCTCAAGCCGGCCCACCTCGACGTGGACCATCCACCGCCAGTGGCCCGACCCCCACGTCGGGGCCGCCCCCCTGCGGGCGGACCCCCGGCACCGCCCAGCCCCGCCGCCACGCCGCCCCCTGGTCCTGCACCCATCCCAGGGGCAGCCAGGGGCATCCCACCTGGCATCCCTGCACCCCGGACGCTGCCGATCGCCAGGGGGCGCTTCGGCCGGGTCATTCGTCTGCCCCGCAAACTGGCCCTCCAGGTGCGCGGGAATTCTGGGGGGGCGCGTGTGGCGGACACAAAAGCCCACTGGCGTGGTGACATCATTCCGCGCACCAAGTGGGCGGTGGCCACGCCCGAGGGGTAGGCGTGGCCTCATGATATACACCGGGCGCGCAGCCCGGAGCGCGCCAGTGTTACAGTGAGCTCCTGAAATAAAGACGCTTATAAGTTACTGCTTGTCCGCTTCCTCCTTGCTCGCAAGCAGCGCGCGTAACGCCGCGCTTTACTGTAATATTAACAGTGAAATAAAGAATTGTGGAGACCAAATACTTTTGTCAATTTCAACTTATTTTTAGAGAAAATTGTGAGTTATTTGAAAAAAAGTGCAGGGTGCCAATATTTTTGGCCACGACTGTATGTATGTATGTATGCATGTATATACTCTTTTCTCCATATATATATATATATATATATATATATATATATATATATGTATATATATATAATATGTATGTGTAAAGGCAGCTGGAGGTTTTTGATGGATGAGACTGTTAGGAATGATGTCCTGCACTAGCTATGCCTTTAATGTCCGAAATAATGCTAAACCGAAGCCACATGCAAACTTCCATCTCGAATGGTACAAGTGTGTGACGAAAGATTGATAATTCCTTGAAAAGTACTAGAAGTAATTATGTGTGTAATTTTGCTGACAAGGCTAGACAGTAGTTATGCCTATTAACAAAAGTCCAAGTCAAATATGACCCCCCCCCCCCCCCCCACCGCCCCCTCTCCCACACCTCCTTTGTACAAAAACATTTGTCATCCTCCATGAATTCTTGCCAAAAATCTCACAAGAAGGAACTGATTCACCATCATTCACAATCCGCTGACTTGTTCCATGAACGGCCTTCTGTCCACCATGACTGACTCACCACACACTCAGCAGAACAAAGGTTAAAGACAGAAAGGACAAATTTGCTACCGTATGTGCTTTGGAGAATATGTATTCAAAGCAAAAGAAATAACAACCTCTTTAACCAATGATAAAGCGTGAGAAAACAAAGGAATTTGAAAGAAGATGTACAAATCAAATAAAAAATTAAATAAAAGGGAAAAATCTCTCCCTCTCTAAACGATATTGCTTACATCTAAGCCAAGTAAAATTGATACCCTGAACCAGCTCCGACACAGAAAGTCCGACCCTGTCTATCTATCCTCACGCCAACCTCTCAAAATTTGTTTCAACATTCAAGCCTTGCCTTTCACAGTAAAAATGGTCATGGGGGGGAGTGAAGGGGGTTTTTATCAAAAGATCAGCGTAGAATATGACACAACATGTCAGCATCACTAACTGTATACTCACTAACTGCACAACCACCATCTGCAAGGCCACCAACTGCATACCTAATACCCGAACACCCATCAACTTCCCACCCACTACATGCATATCCACCAGCTGCATATCCACGAACTGCATACCTACTTACTGCATACCCACAAACTTCACACCCATTACCTGCATCGCCATAAACTTCCCACCCACTACCCCACACCTACTAACCGCACACTCACTAACACCACAGCTACTAACTGCACACCCAGACCAAAGTGTGAGCTCCAAGCTTCAATAAAATGTGAGACTATAGCATTACACGGCCAGCCATTACCAGCAATCATGCCCGAGCAGTAGCAGATCAGTTAAAGAGTCCTGTCGGTTTATCAAATGTGTACAATCACATCCACCTTACACTATACTCCACTGACTTGAAACCTCCATGGAAAACTATCCACAGAAGCAGCACTTCACCTCCCCTCAGGTCAGTGAATAGGTTAACGTTCCTATTCGAGACACAACCTTTTTGGCTGACATGGTGTTTGACTAGCAGTCGATGAAGAGAGATTAATAGCATTAGCATTAAGCTTTCAGTACTGACAGTTCTGTTAGGTTTTGATCCACACCCTGTCTATGAAGTCTGAATGTAAAGTTAATTTTTTTTAAAGTTGGAAACACCCATAGGCAATGGTCCAAGCTGAGTCACATGGTTTACCAGTAAGCTCAAAGAAAAATTAGGCAAGAACAAAGACAAGCTTGTACTAAGGATTGGAGATAATGGGGGATAAAGGTCTATAATTATATATTTTTTTATTTCCAAAGAAATTATAGGTTGTGTCCTTGTGCTACAGACATCTATTCATTCATATGTGGAGAAAAGAGTTCTCAAAAGGTGGAAAATTCACACCTTGTTCTGAAAATATTCTCACATTCCACAATGACTTGCTGACATTATAGGAGGACAGGTACACCTTTTATCCTCCTCCATTCGTTGTCCTCCTCCAACCTGCCTCATCCTCCTCTTCTTCCTGCACTCACGCCCCAATGCGAGAATCCGCCCTCACACCCCCTCCGTTACATTCCGCTGCTGAGAACTATTTTTACAAGCTTGAACATGTGTTTTCAGATCCAAAGTGCAGGCTTTATGAAGGCCATAAAGAATGCGAAGCACGCTTTCATAGGTCGTGTTCCAACCACTCAAAACAAAGTCCAGGCAAATTAAAGCAGATCTGCATGCGGTGCCTCAAAAAGAATGCAGAACATTTATTAATTTCTAATAAATAATAAGCAACCATGAAGGTTAGCACAGGCCTAGAAATATATGTAAAATAAGTAAAAAGCGCATGAAATACAAAAAAGGAAGTAGCTTACTGGATCCACCATCATTTTTGGCCATGGAAACTCTTTGTTTGCCTCTAAATCTTGTGTCCCAAACCCATCCCTCTCTGTACCCACCGTACCCAGTCGTACCCAGCTGCTCCTGGACTCTGTGTCCTTTCCTCCTGACAAGGTGGAAAAGTTTCTGTCAACCCTCGACTCGGATTCTGCAACTGGACCTGACGGCATCAGCCCACGGGTCCTAAAATCCTGTTCTTCCGCTCTTTCACTCCCTCTCTCTGTTCTCTTCACCCTCTCTTTTGCTCAAGGTCATCTTCCATCTGCTTGGAAATCTGCCAACATCACCGCTTTGCACAAAAAAGGTGCAAAAACAGATCCCAGCAACTACAGACCAATCAGCCTTCTCCCAATTATCAGCAAAGTCATGGAATCCATCATTGCTTCAGATATGAAATCTTTCCTCTTCTCCAATGGCTTGATCTCTGATCATCAATTTGGTTTCAGACCTGGACACTCTACTCTGGACATGCTGCTTCTGCTTTCTCAACAATGGATGGAGGTCCTCAATGCCAAACAGGAAATTAGAGCAGTCTCCCTTGACATATCACGTGCCTTCGATACGGTCTGGCACCCCGCTCTGCTCACCAAACTCTCCTCTTTTGGTATCCATGGAAATCTCCACGCATGGCTGGCGGACTTCCTCTCCAGTCGTAGTCAACGTGTGGCCCTGAATGGGTTTCTCTCATCTCCTCTTCCTGTTCAGGCTGGAGTTCCACAAGGCAGTGTTCTGGGCCCTGTGCTTTTTCTGGTCTTCATCAATGATCTCTCTGACTCTCTTGGAAATCCTCTGTATCTCTTTGCTGATGACTCTACTCTCTGTCGCTCCATTCTTCATCCCTCAGATCAGCAGTCTGCAGCCTCCTCACTCTCTGCAGACCTGGACAAAATCACAGACTGGGCAAACAAGTGGAACATGTCTTTCAATCCTGACAAATCTCACACTCTTACGATGTCTCTCCGAAAAGACCGACTGGACAACCCTCCCATCCACTTTCTGAATAATCCTCTCCAAGAAGTTCTGTCACTCAAGCTTTTGGGTCTCACTATCTGCCACGATCTTTCCTGGGAAAACCACATTTCAAATCTGGCCTCCAAAGCCAGTCGCCGACTGGGCATCCTCCGTCGTGCGAAGTCCTTCCTTGGCACACCTGAGCTCCTCACCACATACAAGGCTTTCATCCGCAGCTCAATGGAATACTGCTCTCCCCTCTGGGCTGGTGCTCCTGCCTCACACCTAGCTCGTCTTCACGCTGTTGAAACCAAAGCATTCAGAATCATTGGAATCTCCCGCGATGAAGCTAACTCCAAGGGCCTCTCACTCACTCACCGCAGGCAGGTTGGTGGTCTTTCCGTCTTCTACCGACTCCTCTCTGGCCTTGCCCCCCCAGCTCTCTCTGGGCTCTGTCCCGCAAATATTCCTACAGGTCGCACAAGATCTGCCTGCAACCCTCTTATGGTCAAACTGCCAAAATCAAGACTCTCTGCTCACCTTCACTCCTTCACTCCTCTTTTCTCCTGCCTCTGGAACAAACTCCCTCACTCTCTTCAATCCCACTCCACCCTCCAGGTCTTTAAAACAGCTGTTCATCACCATCTCTTATCTTCCCCCATCCAAAACCTTGATCTTTTCTACCCCCGCTAATTTCACCCCAATTCCACTTTTTTGAAATACCAACTTCTGTCCTGGAAGTCCTTGGTGTCCTTGTGTTTTATACTTCTCCCTCCCACCCCCCCCCCTTCCCACACCTCCTCCCCCCAAGCCCTCTCCCTTCCACACATCTCCCTGCTCTCAAATGTTGTGTTTGTGTGCTTCCCCTTCTCTCCCCATCTTGTTTTCCACTCCCTCTTTTTATATATATTTTTTGTTTGGTTGATTTGTTTGTGAAGTAAATGTTAGCTCTTTCACGAGCCTCGATTCAGTATACAAAAAAAACAAACAAAAAAAACAAAAGAAAAACAGTGCACCTGGATGTATGGCTGACGAGACTGCCTAGCCTAGACGCAGGGGTTCTTGACCTTTTTCCCTGTCAAGACCCCCAACGGATTGCCCACGATGTCCCCATACCCTCTTCGCCAGACTGTTGACTGACCAAGGCGCACCGAAGGTGCGCATAGCTAGGGGGGACTTGGGGGGCATGTCCGCCTAGATTTTTTTTGATTTCTAGGTGCTCTGTGGTGCATTCTGAGGGGTGTTTTTACTTTAATTGCCTATTTTTTTGGATGAAAATTGGTAACTTATTACCCAGAAAATGGGCCAAGTTCGGGGATCCGCACCTGATTACCAGTCCCATTAGGTTCCAGTGTGACTTCAAAATATCTCAATAGCTTAGTTTTACATCTGGATAATTAGGAACAGAACAGGAAGGAAAATCATTAGGATTTAATCCCTATTTATTTCTTTGCTTGTTAACAAAAACAAAACAAACTAAACTAAACTAAAACATGCAAGTTTTATGCAAGCCGTTTTACTAATCCAGGGAGATTGTTGCTGCTGTTTTCATGCAATCAGAATATGGAATCGGGGCACAGTTCGTGACAACGCCACTCGCATATCATCGGACACATCAAGTCGATTTCTCCACTTTGATTTCAGGTTCAATAATGCAGAGAAACCTGTTTCACAGAGATACGTAGTTGTGAAGAGAACTAACACATTCATTGCCCTCTTCGCCAAGCTAGGGTAAGCTGCTATCTGCTCACACCAAAACTGCTTAAAATCTAGCCCAGCCTTTCCAAAATCAGCTTTCTTTCTTTGATCTTCTTGGAACTCGAATTTTATTAGAAAATTGAATTTATATTTGTTTGAAATATAATTATACAAATATAATTGTTTTGAAATATATATATTTATATTTAAATATATATTTATTATATATTTTAAGTTGATATTTCATTGAATTTATTACAATTTGTTATTATAATTTATTACGAGTCCCACACCCCCATATTTTGGTCCCCATACCCCCAAGGGGTATGGATACCCCAGGTTAAGAACCACAGGCCTAGAGGTATGCACACTTGCCTCTAAGTTGTATAGTCTAGGTTCGAATCTCAGCCCAGGTATAATAATAATAATAATAATGCATTTATTTTATATAGCGCTTTTCAGGAAGCCCAAAGACGCTTTGACAGAGTGCAAAACATAACGCATAGCAAAACATAAAGACAATTGCAAAAAAAAGAAGAATCAATAGGGAAATATTCAAAGCACAAAGGAGGGAGAAGGAGAGGAGATAGTCAGGGGTTAGATGCTGTGGGTTAAATGTTGAATGCAGTGTTGAACAGGTGGGTCTTGAGTGATGTTTTGAATGTGGTGAGTGAGGAGGAGTCTCTGATGGTGTGAGGTAGCGAGTTCCAGAGGGTGGGAGCAGCGATGGAGAAGGCCCTGTCCCCCCAGGATCTAAATTTGGTCCGGATGGGGGGGGTCAGGAGGTTGGTACCAGCAGAGCGGAGGTTGCGGGTGGGAGTGTGTCTGGAGAGGAGGTCAGCCAGGTAGGATGGGGCCAGGTTATGGAGGGCTTTGTAGGTCAAGAGGAGGATTTTGTACTGGATTCTCTGGGAGATGGGGAGCCAGTGAAGCTTGTAAAGGACGGGGGTGATGTGGTCACGGGTCCGGGAATGGGTGAGTAGACGGGCAGCGGAGTTCTGAATGTATTGGAGTTTATTGGTGATTGTTGAGGGTGAACCATAAAGGAGGCTATTGCAGTAGTCCAGACGGGAAGTGATGAAGGCGTGGATGAGGGTTTCTGCAGCCACAGAGGAGAGGGATGGACGGAGACGGGCGATGTTTTTCAGGTGGAAGAAGGCTGTCTTTGTGATCTGTTTAGTGTATTTGTCGAAGGAGAGGGTTTGGTCAAAGATGATGCCAAGATTCCGGATGTGAGGGGAGGTGGACACTGGGAAACCGTCGATGTTGAGGGCAAAGTTATGGGTGGACTTGGTGAGCGTTTTTGGGCCAATGATGATTATTTCAGATTTATCACAGTTAAGTTTGAGGAAGTTGATTTGAAGCCAGGATTTTATTTCAGTGATGCAGTTTGTCAGGATAGAGTGGGTGGCGGTGGAGATGGACTTGGTGGAGATGAAAAGCTGGATGTCATCGGCGAAGCAGTGGAATTGGAGACCATGACGGCGGATTAAGTGACCGAGGGGGGACAGGTAAAGGATAAAGAGGAGGGGGCCAAGAACTGAACCTTGGGGGACACCTTGGGGGAGGGGAGCAGTGGGGGATTTGCAGTTATTGATGGAGATGAACTGACGTCTGTCAGAGAGGTATGATTTAATCCAAGAGAGGGCAGTGCCGGTAATGTTAAAGGTGGTTTCAAGTCGGGTGAGGAGGATGGTGTGATCGATGGTGTCAAAGGCAGCGCTGAGGTCGAGGAGGATGAGAATGTTGAGGTTGCCAGCATCAGAGGAGAGGAGAAGGTCGTTGGTGATTTTGAGGAGAGCAGTTTCAGTACTGTGGTTGGACCGGAATCCGGATTGGAATGTTTCATACAGGTTATTGGCAGAGAGGTGATGCTTGAGTTGAGTGGCTACAGCGCGTTCCAAAACCTTTGACAGAAAGGGTAGGTTGGAGATGGGTCTGAAGTTATTTAGGGTGTCAGGGTTTAGTCCAGGTTTTTTCAGAATGGGGGTAACAGCAGCAATTTTGAGGGATGGTGGGACGATGCCTGTAGACAGGGAGGAGTTTATTGTTGCAATGATAAGTGGAGAAAGAGCAGGAAGGGAGGCCTTGACAAAGCTGGAGGGGATGGGGTCAAGAGTGCAGGTGGCAGTTTTCATTCCGATGAGGAGTTCAGAGAGGTCAGTAGGGGAGACTGGGGAGAATTGAGACAGGGGATGGCAGGATAAGGGGGGGCAGGTGGTTTGAGGGGGAGCGGGTGCGGCGGTGGTCAAGCTGTTGTAGATGTTTTCAATTTTGCGTTGGAAGAATGAAAGGAAGGAGATGCAGTTGTCTATTGTGAATGACTGGGTGGTGGTGTTCAGGGGGCTGAGGAGTTTGTTTATTGTAGAGAAGAGTGCTTTTGGGTTTCCGGAGCCAGAGTGGATAATTTGAGAGTAGTAGGCGGAGCGGGCGCGGGAGAGGGCATCTTTATAGTGTTGTATGTGGTCCTTGTAGGCCTGGGAGTGAACTGTGAGACCTGTTTTATTGCGGAGTCTTTCAAGTTGGCGAGCACGAGTTTTCATTAGGCGGAGCTCAGGGGTAAACCAGGGAGCAGAATGGGTGAAAGAAACTGTTTTGGTTTTTATAGGCGCAATTTGGTCAAGGCAGGAAGAGAGAGTGTGGTTGTAGTAGTCAGTGAGGTCAGAAGGGGTGTGGAGGTCAACGAAGGGAGAAGTGGACATTTTTTCAGAGAGGGTCGATGAGAATGAGGCAGGTGAAAAAGCGTTTAGCTTACGGAAGTTGATAGTGCGATAATGCCTTGGTGCTGGGGTGGGGATGTTGATGGTCAGAGTGATGGCTAGGTGGTCAGAGAGAGTGAGGTCGGAGCCAGAGAGATGGTGCAAAATTAGTCCAGTAGAGCAGACAAGGTCCAAAATGTGACCACGGTTATGGGTAGGAAAGTTGACATGTTGAGTGAGGTTAAAGCAGGTGAGTAAATCAGTGAAGTCAGTGGTTAGCGTGGAGTCAGTGGAGTCCATGTGGATATTGAAATCACCAAGGAGGAGGATTGAGGGGGAGAGGGAACATAGCTGGGTCAGAAAGTAGGAGAAGTCAGACAGGAATGATGGGTGTGGTTTGGGAGGGCGGTAGACAACAGCCATGACTGACTGTGTGTGACCAGAGAGTTTAAAAGCCAGGTGTTCAAATGATGGAGCAGATGAGATGGAGATGAGGTTGGTCTTGATGTCTTGTCGGTGAATAACGGCAATTCCACCACCTCGGCCCTCCGAGCGTGGTTTATTGATGTAAGAATATCCATTGGGTGTGGTGAGGTTGAGCGTGTAGTAGTCCAGTGGTTGTTGCCAGGTCTCAGTGAGACAGAGAAAGTCCAGTTTATTTTCCAGGATGTAGTCGTTCAGGATGAGGCATTTGTTGTTGAGGGACCGGGTATTGAACAGGGTGAGCTTGATGTTGTTTTGTACGGCGGGTATGAATCCAGGTGATTTGGCCAGGGTTCGCAGACAGGAGGTGCGATTTTGTGCGTTGTTGTGACCAGGTGTGTTGGGACGATGAGTGGGAGTGCGCTGAGCCGACCAGAGGATGGGGATGGAGTGACCTGATTGTAAATAAACAAACTTACGACCGGAGCCACGGTGAATGTACCTGGGTCGACGCAGGAGTCCATTCGATCTGATTGCAGAGATGCATGATGGGGTGGAGCGGGTTTTAAGCAGGAGAAGCCTTGCGGCAGAGTACCGCAGAGCCATGCCAGCAGGAGCGAAGGCAAAGCGAGCACGCGGCCAAGGGTGAGGAGGCGAAACAATCGACACAACCAACGGGAGTGGGCCCGAGGAAACAGCGATGGAGCCGAGCAGGTGAAGCCCGGAGCAGCAGAGCAGAGCCGGGACCGCGCAGAGGAAGACTCAATGGCCATAAATCCGCCACGACCACCAGGAAAGCAAGACACGGACAATGGTCCAGTCAGAGAAGCGGCGAGCAAACGACGCCAGCGTCCTCTCACGACCGGACCGGAAAACGGAAGTGAACTGTCATCTGTCTGTCATCCTGGTGTTTCACAAGCAGGGTGATTCAGAAATGTATGTGTGCCATCCTTCGGATGGACATTAAATGGGCATCCCGTCTGCTGGCATTAGTTGATGGACGTTAATGATCCCAATGTGTCCTTCGTGAAGCGGAGGTGAGCTTTCGCCGGCACCATGAACAGATTAAAAATTTGGCTATAAAAAACAATTAAAAATTAAAAATTTATAACGACCAAAGATATTAGAGCAGAGCAAAATAAACCACTGGGCCGTAAACCCATATAAGAGTGAAGCACTGGGGCGGAACGGCCGCCATTTTATTAAGCAACTTATCTGACATAGCGCTGAATGGTGAAGGGTTTCTTTTTCCTTTTGGTGCAAAGGAGGGGAGGGAATATCAATTTAAAGGCAGTTTTTTTTCTAGCCAGTTTTCATGTGTAAATGAATGGGATTAATTGCATTATGAGTGAAATGTTTTATTTTGGGGACATAATGATAGAATAACCGGTGTTTTTGTAACAAGAAAGGAATTAAAAAGAACAAAAAAAACTATTGGGTTTAAACTGCAACATGCACATTTCTGGAACAGTGTTTACTTGTAACCTTGGTGCTGTCTATTTGGTTTTTCTGTTAAATTTGAATTTTCTTTCTAATAATTTGTTTTGAGGGTGAGGGATGGGTAGGAAGTTAAAATATATGGCATCAGTCCATAATCCGCTTTTGTTTGTATTCATATTCAGACTCTGCACCTCCTCTTGACAGTGGCATGATGGACAAGTCTGTTCTTGAACTTCAGTGTGTAATGGACACAGACGCTTACAAATGTTGCAACTATTCTGGATTTCCTTTGCTCACTGCAACCGTATAAACCCTTGTAGACATCTAGCTGATGCATGGCTTCATTGAGCAGGAGACAGATATTGTTTCTCGTCATCTTAGATTCACTGAATTCAGTGCGAAACGCTTCCTCACAGTGTGAACAAAAAGTGAGGAACTCATCTGATGGGACTATCAGAGATAGAAAGTTAGACTTGAATGTCGTATGCCCTGTTGTGAATGAAGAGCAGGGTGGGATCATCCAATTCAGCACCACTTCTTAGAAGAGCCTTTCTGCAAACCAGACACGATGACAGCAATTCATGTCCACTGCGGATTCTGCGACACAGATAACCAGAGTGTATGCTGGTGTGTTCTGCTGAGGAGGCCTGAGTTGAACATTAGGAATTGCAACATTTATTATATCTGTGCTGAACAGGTGTGACAAACTGCACCGGTCGACTCGTTCTTTTCTTGTTGGTGAGACTCTGCAGCCTGAGAATGAATTTGTCTGAGTCTGGTGAGCAATTTGCTCCAGCAGCCGGTTTGATTATTTCAGCGACCATCACCATCCTCATCGAACATCTGAATTCCTTTGCAGATGGATTGTCTCTGCAACCTCATTTCCTCCTTTATGGTTGAAAAGAGGTTCTCCACGACTTCCTGGTTCAGACAATAAGTGGATAAATATTTCATGTTAAAATCTGATTGAAACTGCTCCCACAACTGTGTTACGCAAGATATGGCAAGTTATTATTATTATTTTTTTGGATGGCAAGGCTATAGAGATTGGGATTTATAATTTACATTGTAGCCTTGGGCATTTGCCAGATACATTTCATAAGGGGGGGGGGGGGAATTCAAAGGGGGGCAAAAATTGTGTGACTTGTCCTGTTGAAGCTCCCAGACATGAAGTTCACAAAAACGATAATGAAGTTCACAAAAACGATAATTAACCACAACCTTTCACTG
The DNA here is from genome assembly GCF_964187855.1 of Myxine glutinosa. Classification (NCBI taxonomy): domain Eukaryota; kingdom Metazoa; phylum Chordata; class Myxini; order Myxiniformes; family Myxinidae; genus Myxine; species Myxine glutinosa. The sequence continues at coordinate 68,304,953 of NC_136268.1, read as the reverse complement.
AAACATACATAATTTGGTAAATTGGAGCCTACTAAAGTGTATAAGAAGGAAGTTACACAGTCCTTTGTGAGATTTTACATTAAAATCGCGTTTTAAAGTGGAGTGTGCAACATATAAAATTCGGTCCAAAGCACCTGCTATCTTTATTTTATGTGCTTCGGCGTCAGGAAAAATGGGAAGAGGTCCAGGTGGGGATCCCCCCTCCCGCATCCTCCCCTGTGGACGTCTATCATTGTAGGTAGGCCTATAGGTTCTAATGTTGTGTAATGCCTTGCTCTTAGTCTTAGCAAGTGTTGCTTGCGCAGTCGCTTACTAAAATGGCGGCTGAGCACGCCCATTGGATACTTCCCGTTCAGGTTAATCTTGGTCTGCTCTAATATCTTTGATAACAACTTAGTTGACTGTCAGGCTTGGCAACCCGGTTTGTGAAAGACTTGGACCAAATAACTTACCCGAACCAATCCCACAAGAACGTATAAGGATAATTGTGGCCGTTAGAGAAGAAGAAGAAGTGTACCTGGAAGTGAAGGATAATGGTCCATATGAGGCCCAGGGTGAGCTTCGGGTTCCCATCAGTGATGTCGTCATTGCGAATGTTCACCAACTTGATCTGAAATGAACGATCACATCAGGGAATATCCGGCTGCATTGCACCTTAATAGGATCTGTACATCTTCTGTTACTAAAAGGTGAAGTGTTCCCTCCCCACCCCCATTTTTGTGTGTGTGTTTGTCTGTCACGCTTTACTCTAAAGTCTAAAGGGTTCCCGCTGTTGTAGAATAATAGAAATGGTACTGTTGGGAAGCTAATACAGTAATTGAATTACTTAGTTGGGAAGCAAATAATCAATTTGCTTAGACTAAAACTCATGTCCCTTTAATCATAAAATGACTGTTTTAAAAGCCAGCCTTTTCAGAATGGAAGAAGAATCAGGACCTGGAGCTTTAATGTAGTGGTTCCAATGGTACAACAGCAGGAATCCTTTAGAATAAAGCATGATAGACACGGAAGGAGCACACATAATTATATACAATGATACTTATTAATGCAATAGAAAAATACATTACAGTACATGCAATGAACATACAAACAACAACCATAGCCACGATGACAGTAAAAGCTAGAGAGTTCCGAGAACACGCTACCGAGTGCAGAGTTGAAGTATATACTTCAATTTTAATAAAATAATGATTTTCAAGGTAATTTTAAATAATCCAGAAGGTTTGTGCATATTGAAGCAGTGTTAATGTGTTATACATCACCCTTATACACCACCCTATGGAACATGTCCAAGTATTGCAAAACTGGAGGTTCTTGGAAATGGCAAGAAACCATTTTGGGTTCTACAGTGTTCAAGTATATAATTCAATTTAAATAGAATAAAGATTGTATAGGTCATATAAATAAACGAATACCAGGTTTTACTGGCAGTTTACATCGTGTCTATTACAGCACAATATCTAACATGTTACATTAGTTATTCATGCCTGTTGTTGTGCCCTTTACAACATCTCTAAACACAGTAAGTTTCCTGTTTGGAATGGGTTGTTTTTTTTGACTGCCAGGCAGGCAGACAGAGTAAAATAGTTATCTCATTCCTCTGTACATGTGCGATCGGGACAAATTCAGACAAAGTACTGCAAAACTACACATTCGTTTTCCGATTCATGTTCAAAATATAACATTTAATTACAATACGTTGTTCCGCAATCATAAACTGATGATCATAAGCTGATAAGACAGACAGACAGATATAAACCAATTGCTTAACCCCACCGACAATCATAAACCGATCAGACGAACGGACGGACATGAACCAATATTGTTTAACCCTGCTTTGCGCTTCGTGCACACGGGGTACCAACAACAACTACATGTTTATAAATCATCCATTTTTCGTGTTTCACTCCATTTTAATACTCATTGAGATTCACAGAGAAATATGCAATATGTTTGTGAAGTACAACATGCTGCGTTTTGATTAAACCCAGCAGTGAAGCAACATACAGGCATGGTATTAAATTAATATTCCACTAGAATATAAAAACTATCAACCAAAGAATCGGAAAAAGGAAACGCTACTCATCTCAAAACCAAACATAAAAAATCCACATTTACCCTACAACTGATTTTAGCAAAGGTTTACCTGTCGATGACGTAGATAGTCCAATGCGATTTGCACGTTCTGCAGACGATGGAATCTCAGTCTTCCCTTTTCTCGAGGCTGCGTTTAAAGCATTCAGGAGTAGAGAGGGAGAAAAAAGTTTGTTTGGGAGTTTCAAGATTTGAAGTATAATCTTGTCCTTAACATACAGCCAGATATATGATGGAGGGCCATATACATATAAGGTATGCAAAAATAGTGGAATTTAAACTCTCCCCTGCCTTCCTCCCCCCTCCAATCCCCCACCTCACCCAACCACCCACCTCCAATTATGCCATTAATACATTCCCTTCCTTCTTTCCCTTCTCATCTCCTTACTGCACAAACTCCCCTACCCTCCCTTTTCTCAATTTTGCTGTTTTAAATCTATCCCCAACCTACTTGCATGCATGAGATTTAAATTTCCCCTGGGGTTAACTTCCATTATTGTTTGCACTGAATAAAAACCACCTTTAGAGGCCATTTTTCCCCGCAAGCGGGGGTTGGCCTTTTTCGGGAACTGTGGTTGTTGTTGTTTTTCGGTCCCCTTTTTGAAGCAATGTTTTACGGCCGGATGCCCTTCCTGACGCCAACCCTTTTTGCCGCCTTTAACGACAAGCAGGGAATTACCAGTGAACTGGTACTCAAATCTTGTAATTTTCTTGTAATAAGATAATAATTTCTTGTAATCTTGTAATCTTGTAATAAGAAACTGGAACTGGCACTGAATGTTGGGTAATAATAACAAAAACAGCTCATGTTACATGGCCTTACCAATTTTTCGCCAGATAGCACCTCGAGTAGAGAGATGAGGTTGTGCCCATCTCGTAGATCCTCATATAAATCCTGGATTTGTTTCTGAGTCTGGACACAGAGCAGAGGAAATCCAGTTAAACCAAATAATTATTCATGAAACTTTTAAGTACAGGTTGTTGGCAAAAGCAGCATTTGGCCTTGTGCGTAGTGGTTATAATTAATGAAAGCTTCATAACACACCACAAGAACACCTCGACCACGTGGTCAATGTTGAACCAGGAGATGCTGCAATCCTTTGAAATGGAACTGTTGAGATTTATTCATTCTCATTTAAAGAAGTCACACCATGCAATATGTCAATTTTCTGCTGTTAAGAACACCGTTCCCAGCGACGGGCGGTGGAATTAGTCCAGAAAGATACTTCAATGTTACAAAGGCCTTGGGAAGCAAATGAGATTTTATTCCAAGCAAAATGAAAGGAAAGTTTTAAAAGTCGAAATGCATCACACAGTGGAAGTGGAACGCCGGTCGACATTATGAAACTCGATGCAAGTGAAATGCTCTTTGCATCAGGTAAACTCGATTGGTTCACTTACCTGTTTACGCCAGTGCTGTGTGACATCAGTAAGCGTTTAGGGAAGGAGACAGTGGGAAGAAGCAGAGAAGGGTCAAGGAACCAGTGAAAGCAAGACCGTAATCGTAAAACAGATGATGAGGTAGTGAAGCAAGCAAGCAGTATGAATCACTTCCACAATCCATTTGGGATGGTAACACAACTTCAGTGAGGCCAGGTGGGCCAAATATTGAGGGAAGTGAAGTCAACATAGACCATCTACCTACGTCCACCCGTATTAAAATTATCGAAATGCGATTGGGAAATCACAGCAGCTAGAAATTAATGAATCAAAGCACGTCCCGAGCATAAATATCTCTCAAGGACAATACAAGATTTCTTCCGGAATGCTGAGCCCAAAGGTCCGTAGGATTTATGAAGCTCTTAAAATGGTGACACAGGCCTTGGACCGTCCTGGTCACAAAGAAAGCTTTCTCAACCCGAGCCACTGAATATTCACACAAAGTGACGGTCGCCATGAGAGCTTGGAGTGTTTCCTCCCTCGTGTTGTGAGGACCCTCTGAATATGCAACTCGATCCACCTCAAATCGGTAGTCCCACAGGACATGTGAGGCTCACAACAAATGCAGCACAGTTACAATAGCCAAGAGAGGTCTTGAGAGAATACGATACTTTCATATTTTTAACCTATAAAATAAATTATGCGCAAGAGGAAAGGCTAACAGGAAAATAAATAGCAGCATTACAGGTGGTGGGTATAAAAGGTGGTGCAAAAGGAAAATGCTGCAACTTTCTTTGCATTGTACTCTTCTACAGAGTAGGTGATTCTGATGGGGGTAGAGGTAAACACAGTGAACTGCAGTGCGACAGGATGGTGCAGAGGTAACGAACGCACCTTTTAACTGTCTCGGCTGGGTTCCGTTCCTGAAATGACTATAACCTGTCCGATTGGTGCTTCGCAGGCAAAAGGTCGCATCACAAAGTGCACCGTCCCTCGGCCTGGCCACCCGGTTCATGAAATACTTTGGCCAAAAGTTTCTCCAACCAACCACACAAGGTGCGAGGAATTTGAGACGTCCGTTAAGGATGTTGTACAGGGATTTCAAAAGTGCGTTCAAAAAAAATGAAAACAATATTTCACTAGAACTCGGGTAGAGCGCATACCTCGGCCAGACTGAACAATTTACGTTTTGTATGCCACTGATATGCCAGATCTGGATCTAGGCCTGAAACAAAATCTAATGGGCTTGTTATTGTCGCCGAACCAACTCATCCACCTTGTTTTGTCATAATTCATCCTCAACTTTTTGAGATATGCTGCTACATATCGTTCATGGCCTTATCTCTCAATGGTGAAGAATTACTTTAAAATTTTCGGATCCGAATCTGGATCACCAAAATCAAATCCAAAATCAAAATCAAATCACCAAAATCAAATCAAGCAATTACTTTCATGACTGCAACTTCAGTCATTTGTCGAGGTAGTCATCTTGCTTTTGTGGGTCTCCGATTGGCAATGAAAAGCATATGATGTAAATCGAAATGTTTAAGCATGAAAATAACACTTGGCAATCTGTCAGTTGTGGCATTAGGTTGTAACGGCAATATGGTATACCTGTGTATGAAGTGATTCCAAGATGCTGAGCTGAATATTTAATAACGATCGAGTGCTTGCACACAAGTTACCTTCAAATGTAAAGAATGAACTCAGATTTCCCAGCTAAGAGGTTTTTTTTTTCCACAAGCACAAATATAGACTCACGCGTAAATGACTTTATCACTTGTATTCCGCAGTTAATACGTACCCAGTTGTACATGTCCGAGTACGTTTGCCAACTGAGCCTCTAGTAGGCCATCTACATATTTCATATACAAAACAAGTAGAATATTATATTTCTTTCCCCCTCCTTTTCCCCTCCCTGCTTATGCGAAGTCAAGTCCTTGAAGGCCTCATCGAGCCATTATGGTTTCAAAACGAGTGTTTTTGACTCCATCGGCAAGCTTATGTAATGCGTCCAATAAAGGGAATGTCATGAACCATATTTAGAGGCCATTTTTCCCCACAGAGCAGGGGTTGGCACCATGGTCCCATTTTTGAAGCAATGTTTTATGGCCGGATGCCCTTCCTGCCACCAACCCTGTGTCGCAGGAATTACTAGTGAACTGGTACTCGATTTGCCGACCTCGGAAGGATGACAAGCTGAGTCAACCCCCCTGGTGTTAATTCAGCAATCGACTGGGAATTCGAACTCAGGATCCTAGGATCCCAAGCCGCACCCTAACCGCTAAGCCAACACCAGGCGCAAGAAAGGAAATGTCATGCATGTAATATATTTCTCAAGGGTGCAAGTCAAGATTGTGGATATGTGGAGGCTTGATACTATAATTCCGTATGTTCACCGAGGTGGGACGGGCAGAAATTAAAGGTTTAATGGGGTTTCAGAATTTCACTTTACATTAATTTCATAAAACAGATAAACTTGGAAGAGGTGTGAGGCCAGCTTTCCTAAATGGTACAACTCTGCAATACACCACTCAACTAACACATTCACATGTATGGCCATTCGCCATTCATGTCCATATTGCAGATTCAAAATCTCCTGCAATACTTCCATATTCCTGCAATAATGTTTGTGTATGGCACTCGTATTTGTAGATAAAAAAATTAAATGATCCGAATTTCCTCATTTTCCTTCATTATGAATGCTGTTGCCTCCAAAGAAGAAACAAGGCCAAGGAAGAGCCAAGGCCCAAGGAAGAGAGGGGGGAAAATAAACAGACTGGTGAAACCGAGGTCTTATTTACAGAAAGATGACGCAAAGACAAAAAAAAGAAGTAAACAAAACTCCACAAAGCTTCCTCCTTGTTTTGCACAAAAGAGGAGTTGTGGAGCTTGATGAAGTAATACTCTCAGAATCATTGTCAGAGGCACCATTCATGAATGATGGGAAAGTCTCAAACTTGCTATGAAAACCTTTAGTTCTTCCTTTGACATCATGGACTGTGGATCATAAGTGAGGACTTGTTGCCACTGAGAAACATCTTAAAAATAATACATTTAAATATGATCCAAGGGATATTTATGTCCAATGTCAGTGTTCCCATTTAAATCCCTGGCCCGTGGTGCAGCAAACCCAGATTTCAAGGCCGTATCCATTGTGTTTGTTCATATGTCCTTGTAATTCATGTAAAGGTACATTCATGACTTCTAATGTCATTGTCCTTCATGTCATTTATGTGCGAGCTCGTCCCTGAGCCTTAGATCAATGTCAAAAAATCAAAACCTCAAAACAAATCACTAAGTTTTGCGCAGACGCCTTTTCGGAAATATCTTGTGAAACTAAAATTACCAAAGATGTTGGCTCAGGTTCTCGGGGAAATTTCCATCTATGTTATAAAAGGAGCCGTGTCTGTCTGTCTGTCTGTTTGTTTGTTGTGTTAATACTTGAGAACGGATTAACGGCTTTCAATAAATCCAACTATGGCGGATTCTGGTAACTCCCGGGAGTGTTTGTGATCCAAATTTTTTTTTAATGTGTACATGGACACGCGAGTCAAAACTGCAAATGCCAACATGTGATGTTGGTTATCCTTGCACGGAGAGCAGGATCTCCCAGGAATCCTTTTTTCTTCTTCTCCCATAGATTAGTCATTGCATAAAAGATTGGTATTTCCATCAGCGAAGCGACGGGTCTGATATTCCAGTGCTATATTTCAAAAGGAGCCGTGACTGTCCGTTTGTTTGTTTGTCGTGTTAATACATGAGAATGGATTAACGGATTTCAATAAATCCAACTATGGTAGATTCGGGTAACTCCCGGGAGTGTTTGGGATTCAAAAAAAATTTTTTTGCAGGTGCGTGTCTTGGACATGCGTGTCAAACTTCTTCAAACTACTTCTAGTCCGGCAGCTAAGCTAAATATAGCATAACAATTGTGCATTTTGTGAGGAAAGCACCAAATTTGGCACACTAGTAGACTATCATATTATGAAAAGATCTGGATATTGGGCCATCTCAGATTCAGAGATTTGATTTTTGCAAGATTTGCAGATTTTGCAGATTTGCAAGCTGAGATTGCAACGCCAGGGACGGCCGACTCCTTCCTGCGAGCTGCCCACGTCACCCGCACAAGAAGAGCTCATCAAATCACTGCAGCGGCACTGCACATCCTGCAACACCGTGCGTATGAACGCCACTGTATGACATATGCTGATGATGCAGAAGACCTGCCTGAGTTCGAAGACTGGTGTCACCAGAGAGGTGAAGACATTCCCAACTTTCAGTACTGGGCAACTGTGCTGGAACTAGAGGTGTTGGTACTGGTCTACATGCGTTCTCTGCGGCAGGCTTCATTCACGACGTACCTTGATGCCCTGACGGAACTGATCCCATGGTTCCATGCCTTAGACCACACACACTATGCCAGGTGGGTCCCTGTTCACCTGAGGGACATGGTTGCTCTCCCAATGAAGCACCCAGATGTAGCCAGAGAATTCAGGGCTGGCAACTTCACTGTACAGAAGACGAAGAAGGTGTTCTCTTCGATCCCAATCGAATCGAAATCTTTCAAAAATCAAATCTCTGAATCTGAGATGGCCCTATATCCAGATCTTTTCATAATATGATAGTCTACTAGTGTGCCAAATTTGGTGCTTTCCTCACAAAATGCACAATTGTTATGCTAAGTTGCCCCACTATTCTTCCCCCATAGATTAGCCATCGCAGCAAAGATTGGAATTTCCGTCACAGAAGCGACAGGTCATATATTCTAGTGAGCGAAACACTAATTTTTTTAAATGACATTTCTTGACCCCACAATCCATGGATTTTCTCATGTGCATCAAACTAAGCAAAACTATGTGATCCCATTTGTTGCCCGATTTTATCTTCAATCTAGCAAGGAAAGAGGAAACCAAGCAAGAAGAATCTGCAGCTTCAGAGAGAGCTTATCTTTTTGCTTTTAGCAAAGCTTCAGATAATGCTGATACATTCATAACGACTGATGGTTCAGGTGAATTACGAGTACCCTTGTTGACTTTCCAGTCTAATCTCCACTAGGAAGTTAGCAGAAACGCACAGCTGCACACATTATATAAACACTGGTGCAGAGGGCAACACACAAAGATTCAGCCACCTAAAACCCATTCGGTTATCAAAAACTTCTGCCTCAAGTGATCTAAGGCTGTGAGCATACACGGCAAAATAAATATTTATCTACGCCACCTAAGGTGAACGGGGGTTATGTTTTCACCCCTGTTTGTGTGTCTGTTTTTCTGTGAGCAGGATATTTCGAAATTTAGGATGGATTCGGTCGAAACTTGGTGGGAAAGTTGGGTGCATGACAAAAAAGAATTGATTCAACTTTGGTGAAGATCCGGAACCAGATCCAGATACGATCATTTAAAAAAAAAAACTTTAAGCGATTCTTTACCATTGAGAGATTAGGCCAAAAACGATATATAGCACGATATCTCAAAAAGTTGTGGAAAATTTATGACAAAATTAGATGGATGGTTATGTTAGGTGACAAGAACAAGCCCATTCGACTTTGGTTCAGGTCCAGATCCAGCTCCGGCCTACCAGTGGGATACAAAACGTAAACTGTTCAGCCTGGTGGAGGTATGCACTCTACCGAGTGCCGTTATAGATTATTATTAGTTTCACCATTTATGTGAAGAACATAATTGGAGACAGAAATGAAGAGAGATCATTTTATTTTCTTTACAGGAGCGAGGATCATAGTAGAGCAAAGTAGAGCTGACAGTAGGACAAACATAAGCAGAGAGAGACACAGCTGCTGTCTGCCTAGCAAAGAGATAGGGTAGTGTACGACACAATGTGGAGTCATCTGCAAAAAGGAAGCCAGTTTTTCCAAAGCAGTGGTCATTTATATAGATGAGGAACAAGAGTGGGTCCAACACACTGCCTTGGGGAACTCCTGCTTCCACTGGGAGAGGGAAGTAGAGGCTTGCATTGATGGCGACACATTGTGTGAGTGGAGGAAGTCAACAATCCAGGAATGAAAATGGCCTTCTATGTCACAGACAGAGAGATTGGGAAGTAAAGCAGGATGGCAGACTGTGCTGAATGCCCAATATATTTAAAGGGAGACGGTTCTATCCTATTGTGAGAGTCATGACCTCCGACCATTGCTGATGGAGGAGTAGAATCATGGCCAGAGTTGAGTGACGGTGACGGATTCCAAACTGATGATCAGAGATCAGGTTGTTTGAAAATAGAAAAGATTCTACATCAGAAGCAATGATGGATTCCATGACTTTCCTTGTAATTGGCAGCAAACTCACTGGCCTATGTTTGGTAGGGTCGGTTTCCTTATTGTGAATAGGACTGCTGTTTGCTGACTTTCATTCAGCGGGAAGGCAGCCAAAGGAGCACAAACTGCGTATAATTTTTTTAAAACTTGTTAGATTCGGCATTTAGTAGTTTGCAACAGGTTTAGTCCACAAAGTTATGGAGGTTTGCCATAATATAAAAATTGTGACGGAACATAATTGTCCTCGGGCTATAAGGCAGTGTTAGAGCCTGGTGTTGGCTTAGCGGTTAGGGTGCCGGCTTGGGATCATAGGATCCTGGGTTCAAATCCTGGTCGATGACTGAATTAACACCAGGGGGGTTGACTCAGCCTGTCATCCTTCCGAGGTTGGCAAATTGAGTACCAGTTCACTGGTAATTCCCTGTGCGTCGCAAGAGGCAACCAACAGGGTTGGCGGCAGGAAGGACATCCGGCCATAAAACATTGCTTCAAAAAAGGGGACCACGGTGCCCAAAAAAGGCCAACCCCTGCAGGCCTCTAAAGGTGATTCTATAAGGCAGTGTTAACAGGCATGTACTAAGCACAAAGCTTCCTTAACTATGATTGGCAGACTGATTGAAGTAACACCAGCAGAAATAAATTTACAAGAAAAATGTGTGACCACTTATTTCACATGCGACATGTCACAGGTCTACAAGAGCTTTGCATTATTGTTGTGTTGTTGTTGTTTGGGATATTGTTGGGGGTCGATTTTTGAAATGCGCACCCATTGGTTGGACAACTGCCAAAGCACACCCACATCTGTTGCTTGACTCCACCCACCATAGTACTGAAACAAAATGATGTGGTTGCCATCTTGGTTTTCGGGTGAGTGCCTAACACATTAGGCCTGTCGGCATTTTGCTGATTATACACTGCCTGAGTTTGTTGCATCAGATTTCCATTGGCTTTGTTTGGGTCGAGTGTTATTGACAATGAGGGACACCGAAAAAATCTAATCATATGTCGAATAATAGTACGGCTTAATCAAGGCTGTCAGAACGCATGGTAATCAAGTCTTACATTACAGCTCAATAGAATACTGTTCCCCCCTCTGGGCCAGTGCTCCTGCCTCACACCTAGCTCGGCTTCGCGCTGTTGAAACCAAAGCTTTCAGAATCATTGGAATCTCCCGCGATGAAGCTTACTCCGAGGGCCTTTCACTCACTCATCGCAGGCAGGTTGGTGGTCTTTCTGTCTTCTGCCGACTCCTCTCCGGCCGAGCTCCCCTAGCTCTCTCTGTGCTCTGTCCCGCAAATATTCCTACAGGTCGCGCAAGATCTGCCTGCAACCCTCTTATGGTTAAACTGCCAAAATCAAGACTCTCTGCTCACCTTCACTCTTTCATCCTCTTTTCTCCCGCCTCTGGAACAAACTCCCTCACTTCAATCAATCCTACTCCTCCCTCCAGGTCTTTAAAACAGCTGTTCACCACCATCTCTTATCTTCTCCCATCCAAAACCTTGATCTTTTCTACCCCCACTAATTCACCCCAGATCCACTTTTTTTAAATACCAACTTCTTTCCTGGAAGTCCTTGCAGTGTCCATGTGTTCTATACCTCTCCATCCCCCCTTCACACGCCTCCTCCCCCCCAAGCCCTCTCCCTCCCACAGATCTCCCGATGTCCCTGCTCTCAAATGTTGTGTTTGTTTGCTTCCCCCTCTCTCCCCATCTTGTCTACCGCTCCCCTTATTATATGTTTTATGTGTCTGTTTGATTTTTTTGTGTGATTAATGTTAGCTCTTTCACGAGCCTCGATATTGTATACAAAAAAAAAAAATGACAAGACAAAATCAAGTGTTATGTTATGCAAATTACTTTTAAAAAATGCTTAACATAATTTTTTAACATCCTCATATTGGGATTAAGCAATCCGTGACCGTGTGACGAATCAGCTCGTTCTGATATATGCATGGGGATGTTGTCATGGATGAGAGCTGTCGAGTTAATATTTCAATAGCGCACTAATGTTTGTTTCTCAATTGTGCTGTTCATCTTTTAAGAGTGCTTTAAATGCGTGTTTCCCAATCGGGCCGTTGCTAGATTCTGTCACAGGTTGTGACCACAGTTCAGTCAGTTAGGTCATTCTTGTGACCACAGTTGTGACCACAGTCCGGTGTGACCACAGCTCTATATTTTAGAGAAACAAAAATAAACCAAGGTGGAAAAAAGAGGGTAATAACAAAGGTTAACTAGAACATTGCTCGGTGGAGCACAGTCCTCTGCCAGGCTGAACAGTTTACGTTTTGCATCTCACCGATAGGCCAGATCAACATCCAGACCTGAACGAAAATCTAATTGGCTTGTTCTTGCCAGCTAATTAACTCATCCACCAAGTCTTGTCATAATCCATCCATCACTTTTTGAGATATCCTGCAATACAGTATATCGCTTTTGACCCTATCTCTCAATGGTGAAGAATCACTTAAAATTCTTGTATCTGGATCCCGATTGTCACTAAAATCGAATCAATTCGTCCTTTTCATACACCCAACCTCTTCACCAAGTTGCATCTGAATCTGTCCATAACTTTTTCAGACATCCTGCTCACAGACAGTTAGGCAGACAGACAAACAAAGGTGAAAACATAACCTCCATCCACCTTCAGTGGGGGAGGTAATTACGAATTCAAAAGGAAAATAAATAATTAATGCCATTGTGGAACATCATTGTGGGTAAGTTCAAACAAATTACCTGTTGTAAACTCCATCATTACATTAACCTTACAAGTGTTGTGATACAGGTTAATACACCGATGGTGTAATGGTTAGAGCGTCTGTTCTGACTCTGGTAGGTCGGCGTTTCTATCCCCGGCTGAGTCATACTTAAGACTTTAAATTAAAGAGGATACAGCACGGACAAACAACCATAGGCAGGAGGAAATTCTTCTTTAATTACTCCGCTGATTTTGGAGAAAAAAAAGGGACGTCGTTGGTACCCCGAGTACCCCGGACGTTACATCATTTCCCCAAAGCTCAGTGACTATGCTTGTCTGAAGTCCGGTGTTGTCTCATGTATTTGTCTAAATGTATGTGAGTGATTTGTGTTGCATCTCCTCCATGAGCCTTACACCATATACAAAAACAAAACATTGCAAGTTAAGAAAACATCAATTTGAAGAAGCAGCACAGAATGAACACAAATCCAACTCTTTTCTCTCTATCTGTTGCTTTTGCCAGGGCTTTAGGCCTACATTTAATGGCTTTCTTTTGTGTCTGATATTTTACCATTGATAGGTGTTTGTTGACCCACTTCGTGAAGGTTTTCTTCTGGACCTGATCACGTTCATCTGCAAAACAAAGGAGGAAATCCTTAATAAAAAATAACTACCTCCTCAAGGACATGCATGTAAGAGTGTATAGGTAGAACAACTAGATACCATATAAAACATTTAAAGGAACCCATATAAATCAATATCACCTTTACATTTATTGTCCTCCATGTGAAGGATATTGAAGTATCATGTAATGTGAAGTATTGTTCTTCCTAAATATCTCTTTGGAGAAGAATTGCGAAAAAGGAATAAAATACTCATTTGGATACACTTTTAGGTCGAACTTTTCTTTTAAAAAGATTCTTTATTTACAGTCACAGGTCTAGGATGAGTCCACGAAGCATAAAAACGGGTTCCAGGAAGTTACTTGAGCAGGACCAAAAGAAAGACAACATTCATATTTTAACACATTCTGAGAAAACAAGCACGTGCTACCCAAGATATGATGATTTCAACAACTCCAGGGGATGGGGACTCAATTTTGCAAAGTTGAAGTAGAATTATAGGAGAAATAAAGAACGCAACACCATCTTTATTTCAAAATCACTGAAACAAGTTTTTTTTAAGTATCATCCCCCCCCCAGTCTTTCAAGTCCACTGTGTCATGTTCACACTGGATGACATTCTGATGCCATATTTAAACAGCAGAACAAACTACTAAAAAATATCTAACTTACCAGGTCCATAAGGAGCATCCATGGTGTTTTTGGGCAGTTAACAGGTGTAGAATACCTCTTGCTAAATTATTAGAACGAGCGCATTAACAGGCTGAGGTTGTGCCATCAGCCTCTACAAACCCACGGAGCGTACTGTGCAGCCCAGTCACAACTCCACAATGCTTGGTGTGCAGAGCTTGTCCCGGTGCGCTTCAACTACCCTTCCTCTGCACGGAGCTTCATCAACACACGCCCATATCTGCCTAGCATGAAGATTGAAGACTTGCGTCAAAGAGAGAAAAATGCTCTCAAGAAGATAACTTCGTGGCATATTAAAGAAAGTATGTGCTCAATCTTCCAGGAATCCTTATGTACTAGGGTGTTCAACATTCCGAGAGAAAGTGCCAGATGTCCTCTCGATCAACACACAGAGTTAATGCAAACCAAGTTTTGGTTGCATTTTTGAAGTACGATTCGTGCCGTTGTACACACATGTCCTCGATTAGAGTAGCTTTGCAACAATGGGGTGAGAATGACACGACGATGATCATCAAATTGTCTCCCTGGCGCGTGACAAGTCACATCTGCTCGTCAGATATCCTTTCCCAAATGTACTTTCAACCTCTCAAATGTTTTAATACAGACATGCCATTAATCTTGATGAAGCAATACAACAAATCTATGTGATATATACATGGTGATCCAGTGTACTGGAAAAATGATTCCAGGTTATCCGTTGACATTGTGCCTTTGCCAAATTAAAAATTCCATTCTTCTCATTCTCTGGCCAATACCGGAGTTGCTGACCTTAACGGTGGAATGAGTTTTAGACAGCAATAACAGTTAATCTACGAATATCACATAAGAAACATTTAAATTAATTCTCCGATAGATTGAAAAATCATTTTGGAGGGGAAGAGCCAGGCTTCACAGGGAAGCGAAATAGTTCAATCTTGGTTTCATCAGACCACAGAATCTTGTTTCTCACAGTCTGAGAGTCCTTTAGGTGCTTTTTTGCAAACTCCGAGCGGGCTTTCATGTGTCTTTCACTGAGGAGAGGCTTCCGTCTGGCCACTCTGCCATTAAGCCCAGATCGGTGGAGTGTTGCAGTGATGGTTGTCCTTCTGGAAGTTTCTCCCATCTCCACACAGGATCTCTGGAGCTCAGCCAGAGTGACCATCCGGTTTCTTGGTCGCCTCTCTTACCAAGGCCCTTCTCCCTCGATTGCTCAGTTTGGCCGGACGGCCCGCTCTAGGAAGAGTCCTGGTTGTTCCAAACTTCTTCCATTTAAGAATTATGGAGGCCACTGTGCTCTTGGAACCTTCAATGCAGCAGAATTTTTTTGTAGGCTTCCCCAGATCTGTGCTTCGACACAATCCTGTGTCTGAGCCCTGCAGGCAGTTCCTTCGACCTCATGGCTTGGTTTTTGCTCTGATATGCATTGTCAGCCGTGAGACCTTATATAGACAGGTGTGTGTCTTTCCAAATCATGTCCAATCAATTGAATTTACCACAGGTGGACTCCAATCAAGGTGTAGAAACATGTCAAAGATGATCAAGAGAAATGGGAGGCACTTGAACTAAATTTCAGGTGTCATAGCAAAGGGTCTGAATACTTATGTCAATGTGATATTTCAGTTTTTTCTTTTTAATAAATTTGCAAAACTTTCTAAAATCCTGTTTTCTCTTTGTCATTATGGGGTATTGAGTGTAGATTGATGAGGGGAAAAATGAATTTAAACGATTTCAGCATAAGGCTGCAACATAACAAAATGTGAAAAAAGTGAAGGGGTCTGAATACTTTCTGAATGCACTGTATATGTAATTGCAAATACACTGTGAGGGTAATGGCAGGAGGGGGAATTGAGAGATTTAAAATTGAAAAAAAAAATCAGAAAAGGCCAAAAGGAGAAGTGTTTTGTGTACAACTTATACTTTAAGAGTACAAGGCAGTTCAGGATTCCTCACAAAGGATGAAAAAAAAAATCCTTAATAATTTTTTTTTTTAATTTGCATTACTTCTTCTTTCCCCTTTAGAGGCTAGGGGTGAGGTCCAATGGTACCGAGCTTCGGCCCTGCCTTGAAAACGATCCTCCTCCACTTCCCTCTGTCCTCAGCCAACTCTTCCCACTCTCCAACCACAGCCACCTTACTGATATCCTTACTCACACAATCTTCCCATTTCAACCTCGGTCTACCCCTTTACCTCCAACCTTCCAGCCTCAACCTATTACGTGATACTTCAATATCCTTCACATGGAGGAGTATGCACTTAAAGGTGATGTTTATTTATATGGGTTCCTTTAATGTCAGGAAATGTGGGAAAAGAAGGGGGGAGGTAAACGAAGTTTGGAAGAAAAGCAAATACATTGCAGAGAGGGGCACGTGTGGAGTAGACACTTGTGCAAAAGCCTCAGTGACATTTAGGATTTACAATATATGGATGCTATGATATTGCCATTTGCACTCGGTCATCTGCCATCTGCTTGGAAATCTGCCAACATCATTGCATTACAGGAAAACTGCAAAAGCTGACCCCCTTATCGACTGACCTCTCAGCTTACTTCCAGTCATCAGCAAGGTCATGGAATCTATCATCACAGTTGATATGAAATCCTTCCTTTTCTCAAACCTCATCTCAGATCACCAATTTGGTTTCAGACCAGGTCACTCCACCTTGGACATGCTGTGTCTACTCACCCAACAATGGATGGAGGCCCTCAATGTCAGACATGTTATCAGGGCCATCTCTTTGGACATATCTCGAGCTTTTGATACAGTCTGGCATCCCGTCTTACTCTCCAAACTGTCTATGGCACCCAAGGCCGACTCCACACATGGCAAACTGACTTCCTCTACTCTTGTAGCCAACGTGTGGCACTCAACGGAATTCTTTCAACCCCTCTCCCTGTCAAGGTTGGAGTGCTCCCAGTGTTCTAGGGGCCAGTCCTATTTCCTAATCCTCATCAATGCTCTCTCTGAATCTCTGGAAAACCCTCTTTATTTATTTGCTGATGACTCCACCCTCTGCCGTGACAACCCTCACCATTCAGACAGGCACGCTGCAGCCTCTTCCCTCTCTTCAGACCTTGAAAAAAATCTCAAGCTGGTCAAACATTTGGAATGCCTTTAAACACTGAGAAATCCCACACACGTACTCTCTGTCTCGGAAAAGACCGTATGGCAAACCCTCCAATACAGTATACTTTCTTAAGAATCCTCTTAAGGAAGTTCAGTCACTCAAACTCCTGGGTCTCACTATCAGCAATTATATTTCATGGAAAAAACACATTTCAAAGTTTGCCTCCAAAGCCAGTCACGAACTGGGCATCCTGCATAATACAAAGTCCTTCCTTAACACACCTGATCTCCTATCCTCCTACAAGGTTTTCATCCACAGCTTGATGGATACTGCTTTCCCCTCTGTGCTGGCTCCCCTGTCTCACATCTTGTTTAGCTTGACGCAGTGGAAACTAAGGCCTTTAAGGACATTGGAATCTCCAGTAATTTAGCTGAGTCTTTGGGTCAATCACTTAGCCATCGTAGACAGGTTGGTGGTCTCTCTGTCTTCTTCAATCTCCTTTCTGGTCATGCACCCTCTGCTCTTCTTTTTCCGTGCTTTGTCCCCCCTCCCTCCAAGTTTTCTGCCGAGTACTCACGGTCCACGATTAACTCCCTTCTCGTGAAACTCCCAAAATCCAGCTTCACTGCACACCTTCACTCATTTGTTCCTCATTTCCCCCACTTGTGGACCAACTTCCACATTCTCTTCAACCTTGCCTCCAAACAGCTGTTCACCACAATCTCAAATCACCCCTCATCCAAAACCATGACCAGGATGACTTTTATACCCCCATTATCTACCCTTCTCAAGCCCACCCCCTTCCAAATTTCCAGTCTCCCTCCTGAGAGTTTGCTTCTGTATCCATCTTGTCCATCCCAAGAGTGCCCCCTACCTCTCATTCATCCCCACACCCATTGTATGACCAAGTATCCCTCTATTTTGTCCTTCAACTTTTCTGTTTCCCCACCTCCCTCCTCTCTCTCTACTGTTCCTTTTGTTCTGTTGCATCCTGATCCATTCAGTCTTCCACGAGCCTTGACTCTATATAAATAAATAAATAAATAGGGTTGAATTGACAACAGAACTGAGAAGGCTCTCAGGTGTCGTTGTCCATCCATCAACAGTACAAAGGTCACTTTGAAATCATGACTTAAGGGATGTGTTGCAGCAAGAAAACGTCAACAAGACTAAAAGGACAAAATATTCACAAGAATAGAAACAAGTACAGATACATTCAAAGTACACCGCCCCATGCCAAATAATTAAATATCCTACAGCGCGGCATTGCCGGGCCGCCTCCGGCGCCCGGCAATACCGCAGTGCAGCTCATAGAGGCTGCATTGGGAGGGAGAGGTGTACACTAATTGATTGATTAATTGTATAATTAAAATCAATAAAAGATTATCACAAAATATTTTCTTAATCAATTGGCTAATAGCATAACAAAACCACTAGTGCTTCATCCGAAGATGTATCTTTTAGAAATTTAATCAAATAAGTCATTAATAAAAAATTAAATAATTAATTGATTAATCAATAAGTAATTCATCGATTAATCAATAAATAATGAATCGATTAAATGATTAATCAATAAATCAAAAATATCCTTGATAGCCACATCACTTGGTCACTGTCATGTCCAAATATTAGCTTCCCAGCTCAAAAGGTGCCTGAGATATTGGCCAAATGAGAAAGAAAATAAATAAATGATTAATAATGAAAGTAAATAAATAATAATCATTAAAAAATTAAATTATCAATCAATTCGGTCACAGAACACATAAAGCACCACCATTTCATCAGAATCTGTAACTGAAATTTTTTTTTTTTTTTAGTGATTAATCGAATAATTAAATAATTAATCGATTCATTGATTAATTGATTAATCAATAAATCAAAAATATCCTTGATGGAAACATCACTTGGTCACTCATGTCCAAATATTAGCTTCTGAGCTCAAAAGGTGCCTGAGATATTGGCCAAATGAGAAAAGATAAATAAATGATTAATAATGAAAATAAA
Organism: Myxine glutinosa; assembly: GCF_964187855.1. NCBI lineage: Eukaryota > Metazoa > Chordata > Myxini > Myxiniformes > Myxinidae > Myxine > Myxine glutinosa. The sequence continues at coordinate 68,286,148 of NC_136268.1, read as the reverse complement.
TAAATAAAAATCATAAAAAAATTAAATTATTAATCAATTCAGTCAGAGAACACATAAACCACCACCATTTCATCAGAATCTGTAACTTAAAAAAAAATAAATGTCATTAATCGAATAATTAAATAATTAATCGATTAATTGATCAATTAATAAATCAAAAATAGCCTTTGCAGCTAAATCACCTGGTCATTGGCATGTCCAAATATCAGCTTCCTAACTCAAAAGGTGCCTGAGTTAATGGTCAGAAGAGAAAGGAAATTTGATTAATTAAATAAGTACTTAATTAATCGCTAATAATTAAATAACTCCTCAATTAATTGATTATTCAAAAAACAAAAAAATACCGTTTTTGACAAAGGACTTGCTCACTACTGTGCCGAAATTTCAGCTTCTTCGCTCAAAGGATAGCTGAGATATCGCCCGGACAACCAAGAAAGAAAACAAACAAACAGAGTGAAAACTGAGTACTGTACTCCCTTTCAGCGCGCGTCACTGCCTAGCCCCATTCGGGGCCCAGCAATGACGATTTGCAATGCCTGGAGATGGCATAGGAAAGGTGCGGTGTACAATAGGATTATGGAACAATGGTCGAAGGTGCTTTGGACAGATGAGTCAAAGTTTCAGATATTTGGATCTAATTGAAGACAGGATTTGAGGCTGTGAAAAACGAAAACTTATAAAAAGCCTCGATTGAAGGCAACAATTAACTGCCTAAAGTGAATCGAGCCACCCTGGGGCACAATTGAGTATGGTATTCTAAGGACTCACTTCAAGTACCGTAGTTAAGCGACTACGCTTAAAGGAAGATGGAGGCAGGTGAGATGGGCGGGGTCACACAGGGAACGGCGAGGTAGGCGTGGCTCCAAGGAAACAGCGAGATGGGCGGGGTCACACAGCACAGCACAGCCACAGTACAATAATTATTGCTTGAAACTTGAAACTTCATGTTACACTCAGCTTGAAGATCCAAAAATAAGCAAAATCATCCAGAACACTCAGCTGGAGTAATTAAAACTTATTTGCAAAAGAAAGAGGAAGTTGGAGTCCTTTAACACTTGAAATTATGGACCCCTTAAAGGCCAAATCTCAATATCATTGAGATATGCGCTTTGAGGGGAGCATGCTGCTGCTACTACTACTACTACTACTACTACTACTACTACTACTACTACTACTACATCTGTAACAGCTCAATTATTCCCACCTACAAGTAGCTCATGAACTGGCTGGCCAGGCCTGACATTTGACTGAAGGTTATTTAGGCAGGTATTTGTAATTCATTCAAGGCGCCATTGATAACTCGTCGACTCTTCACAAAAGACACCATGGAATCTTCAACATCCACCAACCAATGCTAGCTGATGAGACACCCGGCTTCATGTCGCTCCCAAGGATTGAGCACTTCGTGATGCAAAATCCTGCACGTGACACAGCAATCCGACGTCTGTCTTTTAGTAAGGAATCAAACGCAGAACAATTAGCAATACAGCTCCAAGGTAAGTGTGCTACCTCGAGGTCATCCGAACTTGGTCAAGGAACGTTTCAAGTGTGAAGCCTTCAAAGGAAGAGGGAGATTGTGAGGTCTTCAAAGGAGGCTGGAGGGTGTAAGGCCTTCAAAGGAAGATGGAGGGTGTGAGGCCTTCAAAGGAAGATGGCGGGTGAGGTTTTCAAAGGAAGATGGAGGATGTGAGGTCTTCAAAGGAAGATGGAGGATGTGAGGTCTTCAAAGGAAGATGGAGGATGTGAGGTCTTCAAAGGAAGATGGAGGCTGTGAGGTCTTCAAAGGAAGATGGAGGCTGTGAGGTTTTGAAAGGAAGATGGAGATTGTGAGGCCTTCAAAGGAAAATTGTGGGTGTGAGGTTTTCAAAGGAAGATGGAGGGTGTGAGGTCTTCAAAGGAAGATGGAGGATGTGAGGTCTTCAAAGGAAGATGGAGGCTGTGAGGTCTTCAAAGGAAGATGGAGGGAGTGAGGCCTTCAAAGGAAGATGGAGGGTGTGAGGTCTTCAAAGGTAGATAGAGGATGTGAGGTTTTCAAAGGAAGATGGAGGGTGTGAGGTCTTCAAAGGAAGATGGAGGGAGTGAGGCCTTCAAAGGAAGATGGAGGGTGTGAGGTCTTCAAAGGAAGATGGAAGGTGTGCGGCCTTTATAGGAAGATGGAGGATGTGAGGCCTTCAAAGGAAGATGGAGGGTGTGCGGCCTTTATAGGAAGATGGAGGATGTGAGGCCTTCAAAGGAAGATGGAGGGAGTGAGGCCTTTAAAGGAGGATGGAGGGTGTGAGGTCTTCTTCGTAGTCCTGATATTTCCACCTGGTACACAGCGGCTCTAATTCTTATGAAGACTACTTTTACATTGCATTTTTGTTCATTGTTCTTTTACATCCATCACGAAACTAGGCACGGGATATTGATCACAAACAGGTGCAAAGGCTCTCACTGTTTGAAAGGGAACGGTGAGGTTAACTAAAAGAGCCGTACCATTTATTATCACGGTACGAATAGTCGCTGCTAACAATGCAAAGTATTGGTGTGATGAACAGCAATCATTTATACAAAAGAAACGTGGTAGGTCAGTGATGCTGAGTGAACATGAGGGCATTACATGTTTTGGCAAATTTTTGGAATGTCAGCAGGAGATCCAGAGAACCGGAGAGATGGGTGGGGCTCCAAGGAAGCGGCGAGATGGGCGGGGTCACACAGGGAACGACGAGGTAGGCGTGGCTCCAAGGAAGCGGCGAGATGGGCGGGGTCACACAGGGAACGGCGAGGAAGGCGTGGCTCCAAGGAAACAGCGACATGAGATGGGCGGGGTCACACAGGGAACGGCGAGGTAGGCGTGGCTCCAAGGAAACAGCGAGATGGGCGGGGTCACACAGGGAACGGCGGGATAAGAGGATGACCATGCGAGGCAGGATATTCGTCGAAATAATCAAAAAGAATCGAGGATCTTGGGAGACACCAAGCGAATGAGCAATGACAAGAGACGATATAACGGATAACGAGGAGGGTAGTGGTGATGAACGGGAGACATGGCTAGTGGGTGGGAATAATGAGTCGGGGGGCCGGACTCACACTCACCGACGCAACACATGCGGTCCGCCAGCCCCCTGCCTCCCTCCGTGCAGGGAACCCCGAGGTTTGCCGTGTGGACGCGATGTCCCCACGAGGCGGCACCCATTCGCGTGATCCGCGAAACGCTGCGCGCATTTTCCCGCTCCATTCGTAGCCCGACCCCGAGGTCTAGTCCCGGAACAGGGCAGGAATCCGTCCTGAGCGCGTTTCGCGGGGTCGGGAGTCACGGCTCCGCCAGCCTCAGGAACCCAAGCTCCCGGACACGCCTCCGGGCCCCGGGGAGACGGGTGGGCGATCGGTCCCGTTACAAGGGAAACGCGGCCCGTTCCTGGTACAGCAGCGCGTCGAGGCTCATTAAACAGCGGACCTGATGACAAATTCGGGACACGGACCCGGGCGGGGTACACATTGGGGATGGAGGACACGCGTCGAATTCCTTTTAATACTGGAGAGTCAAGTTGTACATCATGGAGACCGGGAAATTCACAGGGATACCGATTATGGATTATTCCATACATCGTTGTGATGTCAGGACACACAGTGGGGCTTGGGGGAGATACCCAGGGAATATATTATTACATACACACCGAGGTGTGGGTACACAGACTAGGGAAGGGGAGCGTACACACGACATGTTTAACCCTTAGATTCCATTCGGTGACCTGGATGTTATGCAGGTGCACGTTGTTTATACTGTAGGTACCTATGCCTGTGCGAAATTGTTCATTGCAAGTTTTAACACGTTGCATTGATCATGTATCGTGAAGTACACTGACCCTCAATGTAGGTACATACGTACACGTACAGTACAACTTTGGTACAGTGAATAAAGTGTGCGAAGATCATTCGTGAAACTTTCAGTTGTGATGATTTAACATTGGGGCCCCACGTGGTACCCACCCCGAAAATAAAAACCATGGCTATATAACCCGCGTGTTGTGATTGTTGATGTCCCTCTTCCCCCCCTTTCCCCATGCCCTCTTGGGTCCTGAGTGTGCTCGTGGAGTGGGTGATTGTGTTGGGGGTCTAGACGGGCCTGTGGGCCTCCGGTATCAATATTTCCTTGTGTAACCTACATCCGACAGTGTTCATTTTCCCCCCACAAATCCTTGCGCTGCGGTTTGGACACACGTGCTACGTGCGCTCCTGTCCTCCCAGCGCAGGAAAGCACAGAGTAGGGAAACGTCGGGCACCGCGTGCAGGTCCCACGTGTTGTGAGCCAAGCTCGAACCACATGATTAGACGTCTTACCAAGGGGGGAAGAGTGGGGTGGGGGAGGGAACACATGACTGTTCCTGCTGGCACACTCATTTAACAACCTTTCTGCTCAATAAAAATAATAATAAAATATATATATATATATATATATATATATATACTGTATATATATATATATATATATATATATATATATATATATATATATATATATATATATATATATATATATATATATATATATATATATATATATATATATATATATATATCTGTGCAGTGTGTTGTGTTGTGTTGTGTTGTGTTGTCTCGTCACTGAACTACTTTCTCAAACTTTTGTGAAATCGTACCAACCTTCTGGTATGCACATATCTCTCCCGTCGGTATGTCCTAAGGGTTTTTTTGGAAAAATTTTCCAATTTATTTTATTTTTTGGGGAATTTTTTTGGGAAAATGTTATTTTTCAACTTCAATTGTTTATAAAATGTGACATCACGTATATTACAAATATATTTGTGCAAAATAATTGTTTGAATTATGATTGGTTTAAACCATGACAAAACGGCAACTCAGGTACAGTCATTTATCTATACTAGGGCATGCCCGTACTATATATAAGCTAGGACGTGCCCGTACGTGGGTGCCCGTTCCTTGCCAAAAAAAAAAAAAAAAAAAAATTTGTGTAGGGGTGTGTGTGTGTAAACATCCTAGGGCGTGCCCGTACGTGGGTGCAAAAAAACATGCGTGCAAACAACAACAACAAAAAAAAACTTTGAAACCACGTGGCAGTAACGACCACAGAACCCCCCCCCCCCCTCTATTTACATGAATGGTTTGGTCCATTCGCAACGACCACAGAACCCCCCCCTCTATTTACATGCAATGGTTTGGTCCAAAGCGAACGGCTTGCAGTGTTTGGTAAAGAAATCGCCATAGCTCGGTAACTACTTCTCCGATTAATATGAAACCTTGAAAAGGCACATCCTCGGGTCCCCAGCAATATACCTGGCAAGTTTAAAGTATATCGGACCGGTAGTTGTCGAGAAACAGCGGTCACAGACAAACATACACACATACACACATACACACATACACACATACACACATACAAACACACATACACACAGAGATTAATGGGATTATAGATAGACTAGGGCATGCCCGTACTATATATATATCTAAAAGTATATCCCCCCCTCTATTTACATGCAATGGTTTGGTCCAAAGCGAACGGCTTGCGAGTACGGTGACAATCCCCCCCCTCTATTTACATGAAATGGTTTGGTCCAAAGCGAACGGCTTGCGGAGTTTGGTAAAGAAATCGCCATCGCGTGCACAAACGCGCAGGAAAGCGAATGAATCGCAAAATCGTTTTTATTAGTTTTAAAACATAGTTTAACGCCAACATAGTTTGCAAACGTGAAATAAATGAATACGCTCTCAAATGTGCCATCCGAGGCAGAGTGTGTCCTCCACGTTCGGCACACGCGATCGTTCGCTGCTCTCTGATTGGTTGAATCGTTTTTTGGACATAGCTCGGTAAGTAATTGTCCGATTAATATGAAACCTTGAAAAGGCACATCCTCGGGTCCCCAGCAATATACCTGGCAAGTTAAAAGTATATCGGACCCGTGGTTGTCGAGAAACAGCGGTCACAGACAAACAGACGTACAAACGTACAAACGTACAGAGATTACTGGAATTATAGATAGAAATACGTGGTGACGTATTTTGAATTATGTGGTGGTGAGGTATTTTGAATTATGTGGTGGTGAGGTGTTTTTAAATTACATGGTGGTGAGGTGTTTTGAATTACATGCTGGTGAGGTATTTATAATTATGTGGTGCTGAGGTGTTTTTAATTATGTGGTGGTGAGGTGTTTTTAAATGACATGGTGTTGAGGTGTTTATAAATCACATGGTGGTGAGGTGTTTTGATTTACGTGGTGGTGAAGTATTTATAATTATGTGGTGGTGAGGTGTTTTTAATTATGTGGTGGTGAGGTGTTTTGAATTAGTTGGTGATGAGGTGTTTTGAATTACTTGGTGGTGAGGTGTTTTTAAATGACGTGGTGATGAGGTGTTTTTAATTTCGTGGCTGTGAGGTGTTTTGAATTACTTGATGGTGAGGTGTTTTGAATTACGTGCTGGTGAGGTATTTATAATTATGTGGTGATGAGGTGTTTTGAATTAATTGGTGGTGAGGTGTTTTTATTATGTTTTATGGCTGTGAGGTGTTTTGAATTATGTGGTGGTGAGGTGTTTTAAATTACTTGGTAGTGAGGTGTTTTGAATTACTTGGTGGTGTGGTGCTTTAAATTACATGGTGGTGAGGTGTTTTGAATTACGTGGTGGTGCGGTGTTTTGAATTACTTGGTGGTGAGGTGTTTTGAATTACTTGGTGGTGAGGTGTTTTGAATTACTTGGTGGTGAGGTGTTTTGAATTACTTGGTGGTGAGGTGTTTTGAATTACTTGGTGGTGAGGTGTTTTGAATTACTTGGTGGTGAGGTGTTTTAAATTACTTGGTGGTGAGGTGTTTTGAATTACGTGGTGGTGCGGTGTTTTGAATTACTTGGTGGTGAGGTGTTTTGAATTACGTGGTGGTGCGGTGTTTTGAATTACGTGGTGGTGTGGTGTTTTGAATTATGTGGTGGTGCGGTGTTTTGAATTACGTGGTGGTGCGGTGTTTTGAATTACGTGGTGGTGAGGTGTTTTGAATTACGTGGTGGTGCGGTGTTTTGAATTACGTGGTGGTGCGGTGTTTTGAATTACGTGGTGGTGCGGTGTTTTGAATTACGTGGTGGTGCGGTGTTTTGAATTACGTGTTGGTGCGGTGTTTTGAATTACGTGGTGGTGCGGTGTTTTGAATTACTTGGTGGTGAGGTGTTTTGAATTACTTGGTGGTGAGGTGTTTTGAATTACTTGGTGGTGAGGTGTTTTGAATTACTTGGTGGTGAGGTGTTTTGAATTTCGTGGTGGTGAGGTGTTTTGAATTACGTGGTGGTGCGGTGTTTTGAATTACTTGGTGGTGAGGTGTTTTGAATTACTTGGTGGTGAGGTGTTTTGAATTACTTGGTGGTGAGGTGTTTTAAATTACTTGGTGGTGAGGTGTTTTGAATTACGTGGTGGTGCGGTGTTTTAAATTACTTGGTGGTGAGGTGTTTTGAATTACGTGATGGTGCGGTGTTTTGAATTACGTGGTGGTGCGGTGTTTTGAATTACGTGGTGGTGCGGTGTTTTGAATTACTTGGTGGTGCGGTGTTTTGAATAACGTGGTGGTGCGGTGTTTTGAATTACGTGGTGGTGTGGTGTTTTGAATTACTTGGTGGTGAGGTGTTTTGAATTACTTGGTGGTGAGGTGTTTTGAATTACGTGGTGGTGAGGTGTTTTGAATTACGTGGTGGTGAGGTGTTTTGAATTACTTGGTGGTGAGGTGTTTTGAATTACTTGGTGGTGAGGTGTTTTGAATTACTTGGTGGTGAGGTGTTTTGAATTACGTGGTGGTGAGGTGTTTTGAATTACGTGGTGGTGCAGTGTTTTGAATTACTTGGTGGTGAGGTGTTTTGAATTACTTGGTGGTGAGGTGTTTTAAATTACTTGGTGGTGAGGTGTTTTGAATTACGTGGTGGTGCGGTGTTTTGAATTACTTGGTGGTGCGGTGTTTTGAATTACTTGGTGGTGAGGTGTTTTGAATTACGTGGTGGTGCGGTGTTTTGAATTATTTGGTGGTGAGGTGTTTTGAATTACGTGGTGGTGCGGTGTTTTGAATTACTTGGTGGTGAGGTGTTTTGAATTACGTGGTGGTGAGGTGTTTTGAATTACTTGGTGGTGAGGTGTTTTGAATTACTTGGTGGTGAGGTGTTTTGAATTACTTGGTGGTGAGGTGTTTTGAATTACTTGGTGGTGAGGTGTTTTGAATTACTTGGTGGTGAGGTGTTTTGAATTACGTGGTGGTGCGGTGTTTTGAATTACTTGGTGGTGCGGTGTTTTGAATTACTTGGTGGTGAGGTGTTTTGAATTACGTGGTGGTGCGGTGTTTTGAATTACTTGGTGGTGAGGTGTTTTGAATTACTTGGTGGTGCGGTGTTTTGAATTACTTGGTGGTGAGGTGTTTTGAATTACGTGGTGGTGCGGTGTTTTGAATTACGTGGTGGTGCGGTGTTTTGAATTACTTGGTGGTGCGGTGTTTTGAATTACTTGGTGGTGAGGTGTTTTGAATTACTTGGTGGTGAGGTGTTTTGAATTACGTGGTGGTGAGGTGTTTTGAATTACTTGGTGGTGAGGTGTTTTGAATTACGTGGTGGTGAGGTGTTTTGAATAACGTGGTGGTGCGGTGTTTTGAATTACGTGGTGGTGAGGTGTTTTGAATAACGTGGTGGTGCGATGTTTTGAATTACTTGGTGGTGAGGTGTTTTGAATTACGTGGTGGTGAGGTGTTTTGAATAACGTGGTGGTGAGGTGTTTTGAATTACGTGGTGGTGAGGTGTTTTGAATAACGTGGTGGTGCGGTGTTTTGAATTACGTGGTGGTGAGGTGTTTTGAATAATGTGGTGGTGCGGTGTTTTGAATTACGTGGTGGTGAGGTGTTTTGAATAACGTGGTGGTGCGGTGTTTTGAATTACGTGGTGGTGAGGTGTTTTGAATAACGTGGTGGTGAGGTGTAATCGTCCCAAACTTCCAGTCTTAGAATACTTCGTTGTGGTGGTGAGGGGAACTACCCCTCCCCTCGGTATGTGCTGAGGAGTTGTTTCTTGAAAAAAAAATCTTCCACCTAAATTGCCTATAAAAATGTAATGTCACAAACACAACAAATACATTTGTGCAAAATAATTGTTTGTATTATGATTGGTGTAAATCATGACAACACAGCAACTCAGGTACAGTCATTATCCTCAGCTAAAATAAGCCCGTTCCTCAGTCTCGCCTCACCAAGCTAGTATATATATATACTAGCGGGGTCACCCGTGGGAATCCCACGGGCATGGATGTGTGTGACATTTCGACATATTGAGTTATATGCTGCACATTCATTTTTACAAAATGGTTACTGGCAAGTCATCAGATCCAGAAATGGTGTGAATTTAGTTATTTCACATAATATGTGACCCCTCACTCCTCTCCACCTGACACTCTCCTGTCTCCACCTGACACTCTCCTGTCTCCACCTGACACTCTCCTCTCTCCACCTAGCACTCCTCTCCTCTCCAAACCCTCATATCCCTCTCCTTTCCAATCCCTCACCTCTCCAATCCCTCACACTCCTCTCCTCTGCAATCCTTCACACGCCTCTCCAATCGCGCCTCACACTCCTCTCCAATCGCGCCTCACACTCCTCTCCAATCGCGCCTCACACTCCTCTCCAATCGTGCCTCACACTCCTCTCCAATCGTGCCTCACACTCCCCTCCAATCACTCCTCTCCAATCGTGCCTCACACTCCTCTCCAATCACGCCTCACACTCCTCTCCAATCGTGCCTCACACTCCTCTCCAATCGCGCCTCACACTCCTCTCCAATCGCGCCTCACTCGCCTCTCCAATCGGCTTTCCCCGTCTCGTTTCTCTCCTTTTTCTCCCGTCTCGTTCTTTTTCTTGCTCCAAATCGGCCCGTCGGAATCGGAAATCGGCCCGTCTCGCCCGTCGGCCCGTCGGAATCGGAAATCGGCCCGTCTTGCTTTTGTGCTTGTGCGTAAATAAATTGTGTTCATGACACCATTTCTGGTGTTGGGCTAGCGGCTAGGGTGCCGGCTTAGGATCCTGGGTTCAAATCTCGGTCGATCGCCGAATTAATGCCAGGGGGGTTGACTCAGCCTGTCATCCTTCCGAGGTCGGCTAATTGAGTACCAGTTCACTGGTAATTCCCTGTTTGTCGTTGAAGGCAGCAAAAAGGGTTGGCGTCAGGAAGGGCATCCGGCCGTAAAACATTGCTTCAAAAAGGGGACAAAAAAACAACAACTACCACGGTCCCCGAAAAGGCCAACCCCCGCTTTGCGGGGAAAAATGGCCTCTAAACGGTGGTTTTTACACCATTTCTGGATCTGATGACTTGCCAGTAACCATTTTGTAAAAATGAATGTGCAGCATCTAACTCAATATGTCGAAATGTCACACACATCCATGCCCGTGGGATTCCCACGGGTGACCCCGCAAGTTTGCATTGACGTTCGTCGATGGACTCGTTCGCCCGTCTCATTCGTTTTCTTGCTGCATCCTGTTCAAGTCTGCGTTCTTCATCGATCGTCTCATTCATTTTGGAAATAGAAGTTTCCACGCAGCGCATGAATTGTCACGATCCTCAAGAGGAATTTGTCTCGTAATCATCAAATGATAAATGGCAAGTAAATTATATTGTGGAAAATTAAAGATTTCAAATAAACCTATTTAAAGTGTATTCGCACATAACTAATTTTAAAAAACGAAGAAATATCTCTCGGTAATTTCCTGAAACATATTTTACTTCCGGCTAATAATGTTGAATTAAATAAAAACGAAGAAATATATGTCGGCATCATTGTTGACGTTTTTGTGACGACTGTCATCAAACGAAAAAGTAATATATCTTAACGGAAAAGCAAAAGCGAATTTTTAATATATATCGACACGTTGCCGTCGGTGTCATGTTGGGCGGTGTATGATACACCATGACGCGATTTTTAAAAATATATCTCTGCATTTTCCCGCGTGTGTGGAATGTTCTCAATTATTGCTGACACCGAGTCCAAAACCATCGATAAAAATGAAATCATATGGTGAGTTAGATTGGAGATAAAGGCGTGAGAGAGACTCAATGGCCTTGAAGTTGAAGTTACAGGCGTTTGAGAATTCATTTCGTTCTATAAACGGCAACTTTCATTGGATTTCCTTCCCGTTTTTTTTCAACCGAGTCGAAAACTATGTTAGCGACTGTGAAAAATGAAATGATATATCGAATTTTTAATATGTATCGACACGTTGCCGTCGGTGTCATGTTAGGCGGTGTATGATACACCATGACGCGATTTTAAAAAATATATCTGCATTTTCCCGCGTGTGTGGAATGTTCTCAATTATTGCTGACACCGACTCTAAAACCATCGATAAAAATGAAATCATATGGTGAGTTAGATTGGAGATAAAGGCGTGAGAGAGACTCAATGGCCTTGAAGTTACAGGCATTTGAGAATTCATTTCGTTCTATAAACGGCAACTTTCATCGGATTTTCTTCTCGTTTTTTTTCAACCGAGTCTAAAACTATGTTAGCGACTGTGAAAAATGAAATGATATATCGAATTTAAAATAGATATCGACACATTGCCGTCGGTGTCATGTTGGGCGGTGTATGATACACCATGACGCGATTTTAAAAAATATATCTCTGCATTTTCCCGCGTGTGTGGAATGTTTGTGGAAAATTAAAGATTTCAAATAAACCTATTTAAAGTGTATGCGCACATAACTAATAAAAAAAACGAAGAAATATCTCTCGGTAATTTCCTGAAACATATTTTACTTCCGGCTAATATGTTGAATGAAATAAAAACGAAGAAATATATGTCGGCATCATTGTTGACGTTTTTGTGACGACTATCATCAAACGAAATAGTAATATATCATAACGGAAAAGCAAAAGCGAATTTTTAATATATATCGACACATTGCCGGCGGTGTCATGTTGGGCGGTGTATGATACACCATGACGCGATTTTAAAAAATATATCTCTGCATTTTCCCGCGTGTGTGGATTGTTCTCAATTATTGCTGACACCGAGTCTAAAAGTAAAACCATCGATAAAAATGAAATCATATGGTGAGTTAGATTGGAGATAAAGGCGTGAGAGAGACTCAATGGCCTTGAAGTTACAGGCCTTTGAGAATTCATTTCGTTCTATAAACGGCAACTTTCATCGGATTTTCTTCCCGTTTTTTTTCAACCGAGTCTAAAACTATGTTAGCGACTGTGAAAAATGAAATGATTTATCGAATTTGATTTGAAATAAAACTGGGGGAGAGCAAGACACCACGGGCCTACAAAACAGGACTCAAAGCTATGCGAGTTAATAAAATGGTGGATATTTGTTTATAGCCACTCCCAGAATGGGTGGAGCTATGGGTGGAGCTACTCTGCAAACCGAGTAAGCCACACCCCGGACAGACACCCAACAGATAGACAGACAGACAGAATCATCTACGGCTATTATAATATAGATAGAAGATAGAAGATAGAAGATAGAAGATAATGTTAAAAAAAATGAGCCCTATCTTCCAATGGTAAACAATCCTTCAAAAAATTCCTGGATCCGAATAATATCCTGAGCTTCACCAAAAACTAATCAATTCTTCCTTATCCCAAGGGCAATCATCCCACCAACTTTCATCCAAATCCGTTCAGAACTTTTCCAGATATATTGTTCACAAACACACGAACACACACACACACACACACACACACACACACACACACGATCGAATGCATTACTCCCGCCACAAACGATGCATTTTGCAACTTGAAAAAAAAGAGGACGCAGCATCTGATCCTTGGGAACATGAAACAGATTCATAAAATTGTTTTTCGCGAATAAGTGTGTGCATTACAAAAAGTAACGCTGGGTTGTTAGCGGTAAATCAAATGTTTGTAGAATAAAACAAGACCGAAAGTCTAATAGTGGCATAGCAGGGCTTGTTTGATACTTTCGTTGAAGAGGATAGCATGGCCTGGGTGGGGATACCAGTTAGTAAATAATGTAAGTATTAAATTATTTTGAAGTATTCTAAGCTGTCTGTCACCATGGAAGGGAAGAGATTGCATTGAGTCGCTGGTTTATTTTATATGTTGGTGAGTTAGTCAACACTATCAAAGTGACCTCAGCACCATCCCGACACACACCACTGTGTGTGTTACAGAATGAGGTGTTTTACGGCTGCCCGAGTGCAAATCCTGCCACCAACCTCCTTGAGAGAGGATCCAGCGAATTGGCACTCATTTTGCCGACCTCAGAAGGATGCCAACCAAAGCTGACCGGGATTCAAACTCAGGACCCTAGGATCCCAAGCCCTCCACCATAACCGTTAAGTCAACACCGGGCTTAGGGTGGTTGGAGGCAGTCATAAGAAATACTTCAATGTTTGAAGAGCCCTTAATCAAAGCTTTAATTATATATTGTGGCGGACACGAAAGCTCACTGGCGTGATGGCATCATTCGGCGCACCAAGTGGGCGGCGGCCACGCCCGAGGGGTAGGCGTGGCCTCGGAATATACACCGGGCGCGGAGCCCGGTGCGCTCCAGTGCTACAGTGGAGCTCTTGCAATAAAGACTCTTTTAACTTACCGCGTTGTCCGCTTCCTCCTTGCTAAACAAGTAGCGTGCGTAGCACCGCACTTCATTGGTGACCCTCCGACGTTCTGGTCAGCCGTCGCTGACCACCCGAACACGCCACAGCAATGGCAACCAACGGGGCGCATGTAGTGGTTACCTTGTTCACATGTCGCGGTTACCTTATTCACTTGTCGCGGTTAACTTATCCACATGTGACGGTTACCATTACGACGGGTTTGGACTAACCCACGCACACAGGCTTTTGCTTGTGTCGTCGTGACGCACGCGCGGCTGTTGGAGCCACGCCCTCCGAAGAGGGTTCTTGTATTTATATAAGCCGTTTACGACTTCCGTTCGCTAGCAGTTGCTGGAGATTTCTGTACAATAAACAACCTTTGTACCCAACGAAATGGCCTCTTCTTATCGTCTTCGGCAACCGCTAAGCTGGTGATCCCGTTGCCCCCAAACTTATTCGGGGGCCAAATGAACACGGCAGGATTTCCATTTCTTCCACAAGACCTAAACTCGAACTGCCGGAGTTTTAGCAATGACGAGCGGCCATGTGGTTCGCGCATTGCGCTCGGTTCCTCCTCTACGACTAGAGGGGCGAACCAGCTCCGGGACCCTCCGAAGGAACGCCGTTACGGGGCGTTGGCGGCACGGCTACTTCGTCGCCTTCGCGCACACAGGCCGAGTACTGCTACTTCGTCGCCTCCGCGCACACAGGCTGGGCACGGCTACTTCGTCGCCTTCGCGCACACAGGCCGAGCACCGCTGCTCGTCGCCTCCGCGCACACAGGCCGAGTACTGCTGCTCGTCGCCTTCGCGCACACAGGCCGAGTACTGCTACTTCGTCGCCTCCATGCACACAGGCCGAGTACTGCTGCTCGCCACTCCTACTACTGCTCCTACGGCGGCTCCCGAGGCTGATGCTCCTGCAACTACAGCTACTACCGCTGCTCATCTCGTGCGCACGCACGGCTGCTTCGTTACCTTCGCACGCGCTGGAGCCTCGTTGTCTTCGCGTGCACTGCTGCTCGCCACTCCCGCAATTCCTACTGCTGCAACTACAACGGCTACCGCTGCTCTCCACCCACGGCCCGGCTCTGTTCCACCCGCGGCCCGGCTCTGTTCCACCCGCGGCCCGGCTCTGTTCCACCCGCGGCCCGGCTCTGTTCCACCCGTGGCCCGGCTCTGTTCCACCCGCGGCCCGGCTCTGTTCCACCCACGAACTACGTACACGCCCGTGGCGTGCCTTCTGGGGGGGGCGCATGTAGTGGTTACCTTGTTCACATGTCGCGGTTACCTTATTCACTTGTCGCGGTTAACTTATCCGCATGTGACGGTTACCATTACGATGGGTTTGGACTAACCCACGCACACGGGCTTTTGCTTGTGTCGTCGTGACGCATGCGCGGCTGTTGGAGCCACGCCCTCCGAAGAGGGTTCTTGTTTTTATATAAGCCGTTTACGACTTCCGTTCGCTAGCAGTTGCTGGAGATTTCTGTACAATAAACAACCCTTGTACCCAACGAAATGGCCTCTTCTTATCGTCTTCGGCAATGGTGGACGAGACCATGTACTGCCACGTGGTCGCCTCCCTCGGGCCCGGCACGGCCGCCCGCGTCGTGTCGGTCCTGAGGAACCCACCGGCCGATGGCAGGTACGAGGCGATCAAGCGTCTCCTCCTCGCCACGTTCGGCCTCACGGTGGATGCATGGGCCGACCGCCTCCTGGACCTCCCCGAGCTCGGTGACACACGACCGTCGGACCACATGGACCATATGCTGTCGCTGATGGGCGACGAAACCCCGGATTTTCTGTTCCGAGCGCTGTTTCGACGCCAGCTGCTGGCACGAGTACGCCTCGCGTTGGCCGGTTCTGCGACGACGGAACCCCGAGCTCTCGCTGCCGAGGCCGACAAGTTCTTCGCGGCTTTGGACACGCAGGCGAGTTTTGGCGCGGCCGTCGCGCATCCCGAGGCTGATGCACACCTCGTGGCTGATGCTGATGCACACCTCGCGGCCGCCGCCACATCCCGCCCACCACCGCCGCCGCGGAGAAAACCACGGCCTCCGCCGCCCCTCCACCGCCAACCTGGTGTTTTTTCCACGCCCAGTTCGGCCACGAGGCTCGGCAGTGTCACCCGCCATGCTCATTCGGCAGGTCGGGAAATGCCCGGGCCGGCCCTCGGTAGTGGCACTGAGCGCCGGCCGTTCAAACAGCCTACTGTTCATACCGGACACCTTATCCAGGCGCCGTTACCTGTGCGACACGGGAGCGCAGGTGAGTGTCGTTCCCGCCGGTACGTCCGACAAGCAAACCGCGGGC
Organism: Myxine glutinosa; assembly: GCF_964187855.1. Lineage (NCBI taxonomy): Eukaryota > Metazoa > Chordata > Myxini > Myxiniformes > Myxinidae > Myxine > Myxine glutinosa. Next base: position 68,270,237 of record NC_136268.1, on the reverse strand, counting down.
CGGGGCCCCGCACTGCTTGCTGCCAATGGTACGTCCATACGCACATACGGAAAACGCTGCCTCTCTCTGTGGTTCGGAGGGCAGGTTTTCCGGTGGTCGTTCGTCACTGCCGATGTGCCCATGGCACTGCTCGGCGCGGACTTCCTGTGTGCTAATGGGCTGTTGGTGGACGTAAAGCACAGAAGGCTCGTCCAGGCCGAGACGTTCAGCTCGCTCGCTTGCGCGCTGCCCAGCTCGTTGAGCAGCTCACGGAGCGGCTCATCGAGCGGCTTGCCGAGCGGCTTGCTGAGTGGTTCGGTTCCGGCCAGGTTGATCTGTACGCTTCCGGCAGCGGACTAATTCACCCGCCTCCTCGCCAGCTTCCCGGCCCTCACGCGGCCCACCTTCTCGGTGGGGGCCGTCAAACACGGGGTGGAACACCACATCCCCACCGCCGGGCCACCGGTCTACGCCCGGGCACGCCGCCTCGAGCCGACGAAGCTCGCAGTAGCTAAAGCGGAGTTCGCTACGCTGGAGCGGCTCGGCATCGTGTGGCGCTCCGAGAGTGCTTGGGCGTCGCCGCTCCACATCGTGCCAAAGCCCGGCAGGGGATGGCGACCGTGCGGGGACTACCGGCGCCTCAACGACGCCACCACCCCCGACCGCTACCCCGTCCCCCACATCCAGGACTTCTCCGCCCGGTTGGCGGGCATGTCCTTCTTTTCAAAGGTGGACCTCATATGCGGCTACCATCAGGTCCCCATCAGGCCGGAGGACATCCCGAAGACGGCCGTCATCACGCCATTCGGACTTTTCGAATTTCTTCGGATGCCCTTCGGGTTGAAGAATGCGGCTCAGGCGTTCCAGCGACTAATGGACAGCGCCTTGCGCGACTTGGATTTCGTGTACGTCTACCTGGACGACATCCTCGTCGCCAGCGCATCCCGCGAAGAGCACCTCCACCATCTCCGCACGCTCTTCGAACGCCTGGGCCAGCATGGCCTCATCGTGAACCCCGCCAAGTGCCGGTAAGGCGTCGCTGAAATCGACTTTTTGGGGCACTGCGTCACCAGGCACGGGGCCATTGCCCTACCGGCCAAGGTGGAGGCGGTGAAGGGGTTTCCGTGCCCTCGCACGATCAAGGGGCTCCAGAAGTTCCTGGGCATGGTAAACTGTTACCATCGGTTCCTGCCCCGCATCGCCCAGCTCCTGCGCCCCCTGCACGAGGCCCTCCGAGGGAAGCCGGGCAAAGGTGACGTTACCAGGACCGAGCAGATGGACGCGGCGTTCGTTGGCGCGAAGCTCGCCTTGGCCAACGCCACCATGCTCGCGCACCCGGCGCCCGATGCACCGATCGCCCTGACCACCGACGCCTCGGACTACGCGGTGGGCGCGGTGCACGAGCAATGGGTGCGTGGTGCTTGGGATCCGCTGGCGTTCTTCAGCCGGCAGCTTCGCCCGCCAAACGCCGTTATAGTACCTTCGACCGCGAGTTGCTCGGGCTCCACCTGGCGGTCAGGCACTTCCGCCATCTGCTCGAGGGCCGTGCGTTCACGGCCTTCGTCGACCACAAGCCACTGGTCTTCGCGATGGGCAAGGTCACGGAGCCGTGGTCGGCCTGGCAGCAGCGTCACCTCTCGGCCGTGTCCGAATATATGACGGACATCCGGCATGTCGCGGGGAAGGACAACCCGGTGGCGGATTGCCTTTCCCGGTCCGTCGCCCACGCAGTCCACCTCGGCATCGACTATGCCCGGATGGTGGCGGACCAGGCCGCCGACCCCAATGTCCAGGCCTTGCGGACCGCCATCACGGGCCTCCGCGTCACCGAGGTGCCGTTCGACGGCGCGGGCACGGCCCTCTGGTGCGACGTCTCCCTCGGGCGGCCTCGCCCCATCGTGCCCGCGGGCTGGCAGCGCCAGGTTTTTGACGCCATCCACGGCCTGTCCCACCCAGGCACGAGGGCCTCCCAGAGGTTGGTCGCCGACAAGTTTGTCTGGCATGGCCTCCGGAAGGCCGTCCGCAGCTGGACCAGAACGTGCCTCGCATGCCAGCGCACGAAGGTGCACCGACACACCCAGGCCCCATTGGCCCCGTTTACGGTGCCGGAGCGTAGGTTCGACCACGTTCACGTGGACCTGGTGGGACCTCTGCCCTCCTCGCGGGGTTTCACCCATGTCCTCACAATGGTGGATCGCACCAACCGGTGGCCGTGCCTTTGGCAGCGACGACGGCGGCGGACGTCGCGCAGGCGTTCATCGCCACCTGGGTCATCCGGTTCGGCGCCCCCTCGGATATCTCGTCCGACCGCGGCCCCCAGTTCACCTCGGAGCTCTGGGGGGTGGTCGCACGGGGGCTCGGGGTCCAGCTGCACCAAACCACGGCCTACCACCCCCAGGCCAACGGCCTGTGCGAGCGGTTCCACCGCTCATTGAAGGCCGCGCTCCGAGCCACCCTCAGCGACGGCGGCTGGGTCGACAGGCTCCCCTGGGTCCTGCTGGGCCTCCGGACAGCGCCCAAGGATGACCTGCGCGCATCCGCGGCAGAGTTGGTCTTCGGACAACCGCTGCGGGTGCCGGGCGAGTTCCTCCCCGACCCCACGGCACCATGTTCCGCGGCGCAGGAGCGCTCCGCGCTGCAGGAGACCGCCCGGAGGTTCGCCCCAGTGCCGACTGCGCACCACGGGCACACACCTAGGCACGTCGCCCCGGAGCTTCGCACCGTGGAGTACGTCTTCGTCCGGCACGACGCCCACCGGACACCACTGCGGCCCCCGTACGACGGGCCTTGCGTGCTGGAGACCGGGACGCGTGCTGGAGACCGGGGTGAAACATTTAACCTTGGACATCGGCGGTACTCACGACCGCGTCTCAGTGGATCGCCTCAAGCCGGCCCACCTCGACGTGGACCACCCACCTGGCTCGGCCCCCGCGTCGAGGCCGCCCCCCCTGCGGGCGGACCCCTGGCACCACCCAGCCCCGCAGGCACGCCGCCCCCCGGTCCGGCACCCATCCCGGGTGCAGCCGGAGGCATCCCAGCTGGCATCCCTGCACCCCGGACGCCGCCAGTCGCCAGAGGGCGCTTCGGCCGGGTCATCCGTTTGCTCCGCAAACTGGCCCTCCAGGTGCGCGGGAATTCTGGGGGGGGGGGGGGGCGCGTGTGGTGGACACGAAAGCTCACTGGCGTGATGGCATCATTCCGCGCACCAAGTGGGCGGCGGCCACGCCCGAGGGGTAGGCGTGGCCTCAGGATATACACCGGGCGCGCAGCCCGGAGCGCTCCAGTGCTACAGTGGAGCTCTTGCAATAAAGACTCTTTTAACTTACCACGTTGTCCGCTTCCTCCTTGCTAAACAAGTAGCGCGCGTAGCACCGCGCTTCAATATGATCTGGGGGGCATGCATCCCCCCCGTCATATATCATTCGCCCTGTTGTCATAATTTCAGTTCCCCCCAATCATCAAGTGTGATAATTTGCCCCAACCAGGTATATGACGTCATATATGAACGTTCCCTCAAGGGTGTTGAAAGAAACATAACTGGCAAAGCCAAATGGTATTACATTCTACCTTTCAGAAGCGTAATTGTCAGCTATAAAACTCACGCAATATGAAGGATAAATATGTCAGGGACATGCATACATACGTACAGACAAATGCTGTAAACTCAGGAACCAAACATCTACGCCGTAAAAAATCGTTTGTCTAATCACGAATTTGCCAGTTATAAAAGTCTTTTTGTGCGTTTGAAGAAGAGGAAGAAGTGCTAATGTATGGTTTATTCATACAGCAGTTTGAACGGAAACATTTATTATTCTACGACAGTAGAAACCCTTTTGAAGGACACGGAACAAGCATACAAAATTATATATACATAGGTGATATATTGCGAAGAAATTGAAAAAAATATAAAACGACACAGAAAAAACGCACAATCAACAACAACAACAACCACAGCCACGATACAAAATTAAGCGTTTTAAAAGATCCATATTTTCACGTGTTTTACTTCATGTTTGTGTTTCACACTGTCAAATAGAACCACCTTTCGAGGCCATTTTTCCCCACAGAGCAGGGGTTGGCCTTTTTTGGGCACCGTGGTCCCCTTTTTGAAGCAATGTTTTGCAGCCGGTTGCCCTTCCTGCCGCCAACCCTGTTGGTCACCTCTTGCGACACACAGGGAATTACCAGTGATCTGGTACTCAATTTGCTGACTTTGGAGGGATGGCAAGCTGAGTCAACACCCCTGGCGTTAATTCAGCGATCGACCAGGATTCAAACCCAGGATCCTAGGAATCCACGGATCCCAAGCCGGCACCCTAACCACTGAGCCAACACCAGGCTGTTTCACACTGAATGAAAAACATTAAGGTAGAGCATGGAGACTGTGATACATGACAGGTTCAAAGATATGGCATATGAATGAAATGGCGGTGTGTGGAGTCAGCCGATGTACTGCCTAATGACATCACATCACCCCTGTCATGTGACCAGATCCTCAACTCTGATTGGTTTACGTTTGAGGGGATATACATACATACATACATACATACATACATACATACATACATACATACATACATACTGTTACGGGGTTCCCCCTTTACCTCTGGTCTCGGTGGACCTCCGAACCCCGAGAGGGTCCCCGGCAGAAAGATGTGTTATCCTTGGTTGAAATCCAGCAAATAATGAACCCCTCAATGGAACCAGCAAATGAAACAGTCAAATCAATAATGCAACCACACCAGGTTATAAACAAACAATAATATATTATAAATCACACACAAAGAGCCATACAACAATGGGGGCAATCACCCCTACTTTCAAATCTTACAATGATATCGTTGTCAAGTCCCTTAACCCCACACTCACGGCACCTCCCCCAATGTCTCTGCACCCCTCCAAGGTGAAGTCCCAATGTCTCTGTGCGCTCCCGTGATCGGGGAGTCAAGGCCCGAAGGTCAATTGAGGCGTAGGCGAGCGAGACGACCCCGAGGTCACGTTGTTCAGCACCGAGCAACACAGCGGTGGAAAGGAACCTCACAAAGACGCACTCCGACGTACATGTTGCGGTTCAATCCGCGAGCCTCCGTATAATTCTCATGTGCCCCTTTCTGGCACAGCCATCCCCGACAAACCACCGGGGAATAATGCCCAGCCGACACGACAAAAACCTGTTCACTGCAGGTTGCTCGCGTGGCGAAGATGGTGGACGGCTTTCACTCCAACCCGGGCTTTGAGGCCCGGATCCTCCGGAACCTCAATGAAAATACCCGACGACACAGGCTCCACGCACTCCGGCGATATTTCTTATCGCCCGAACTTCCCTTCAACGACGCAAAGTTCACTCGCACTGTACGTCGAACGCTCGGGCCGGAGCTTCAACAACCACGTCTCTTTTCGATGTCCTCCCGCCTCTTTCTTCTCTTCGCTCCACCTCTTCCGGTCACGATCCAGATTTCCGGCCACATTTTACCAGGAGCGCTTTTAAATCTTTTAACCACAACAACCCTTTCCCTTAAGTCACAATAAGCATAATATGTAGAACCAACAATGATAACAACAACCATAACGAGGGCCGAATCCATAACACTTCCCACCCTCAAGAAAGAAAGTTTGAACACCGCGAAAACTTTCTTTGTCAGCAAATTCTTGAAACCAACACAAGTAATCAATGTTTCCCCAAAAATAAAACAACAAAATTTTACACAACCCCCAGAGCTTTCCAAAGTTAATTCCCTCTGGACCAAGCGTCAACAACAACATTGTCCCTGCCCCTCTGATTTTTACTTCTAGTTTCTCTTGAATGAAGGTTAAGGGGTTGTGATCAACAACCCAAAGGCCAGCAAATCTATAGCACTTTCCCCGGGAGGCCGAGCTGAAAGCCACGTTCCATGGTGGTTGTGTGGTGAGGCCTGGAAGTATTCACTACATGGACGCCTTTAGGAACGTGGAGTTCACGGTTAGTCCAGGGAGGAAAGTTCACTACATGGACTCCTTTAGGAATGTGGAGTTCACTGTTAGTCCGTGCAGGAAAGTTCCCTACCTGGACGCCTTTAGGAACGTGGCGTTCACGGTTAGTCCGTGTAGGAATCTTGGATCGGCGGCTCCGCAGCATTCAGTGCTTCAACTTTTCTGGACTCTTAATAATTATGGTGGGACCACTTGTCACAGTAGTCACCTGACTGGCGGTCTCCTTCTTGGCCACTGCTCTGATAAATCCTTCCTTCAGGAGCTGTCATAACTCTGGAAGCCTCCATAATAATATCGTTTGCGGCCACCACCACTACTACTCCGTGGTCCTCCTCTGTAGCCCCCTCGACCCCTAGGAAATGCCTTCCCTACTGTGATGGTCCGACCCTCCAACTCCTTGCTATTCAGATCCTTTTCTGCCTCTCTGGCGTCCTTTGAGTTTTCAAACGTGACAAAGCCAAACCCTCTTGACTTTCGTGTCTCCCTGTCTTTTATCAGCAGCACTTCCAAAAGCAGTCCATAGTTCCTGAAGGCAGACTCCAAAACATCTTCCTGTGTTTTGAAGTTCAGTCCACCTACAAATAACTTGCTAAACTTGTCGCCATCCCTAACTGGTGTGGTGTTATTTTCCCTACTGGGCTTTTTAACAACCATCGGGTTACCATAAACTTGACCACTGGCCAAATCATTCCCGATAACAACCGATACTCCCTCTACAGGAAGCGTGGCTTGTAAACCGACGGTGACCGGTCCTGACACCAAATCGGACTCCAAATGGATGACATGAAGTGGAGCACTAACACAGCCACCAATCCCCTGTAAACCCCCTATATTTTGTTTGTCTGGTTGATTTGTTTGTGAAGTAAATGTCAGCTCTTTCACGAGCCTCGATTCAGTATACAAAAAAAAACAAACAAAAAAACGAACACTATCCCCAGTTGCCGTCTCCTCGGACCATGGCAAGATGCCTTCAAGCATTAAAGATTGATGTGCTCCTGTGTCCCTCAATATCCTAACCGGTCTCCGGTTAGTCGAAGCTCCATCCAGTGACACAAACCCCTCGGAAATAAATGGTTGGTAACCCTTTTGAGGGTGATTTCTCACAATGGCCATCGCATTTGGAGTCGTACTAGTCGAACTCCGCTCCTGATTTTCCTTTCCCAGAGCATAACAGTTGGACATCCAGTGTCCAGGTTTATGGCAAAAAGTGCAAGTAGGCCCGGAGGAGAACCTCGTGGTCTGCCAAGGCATGGGAGCGGCGGTCTGCCTCGAGTCCCCCGAACGATAGGTCTGTCTTGGAACCGCAGTCTTCTGATTTCTAGAAGTCGTGGTGTCAAATTGGACCTCATTTTCATCCCGAGGCCGCCCCCATGGATTTTCATTCTCCGCCCCTGATGTACCATAGCTCCCCTGGCTAGGTCTGGGCGAGATGTTCGGTTTGTGGAACCCCATCCTGTGTGTTAAGGCATAGTCATCTGCCATGGTGGCTGCCTCATACAGCTTTGGTACTTTCCTTTCCTCCAGAGGAACTTTAATGTGCTCGTGGACACACTGTTGGAATTCCTCCACCAGGATCAATTGTCGCAATAGTTCGAAGTCTTTCCCAACTCCTTTTGAATCACACCACCTATCAAACATGGTTTCCCTCACTCTGGCAAATTCCACATGGGTCTCACTCTCCCTCCTCCTGGCATTCCGGAATTTTTGCCGGTAAGATTCCGGGACCAATTCATAGGCTTTGAGAATGTGTTTCTTCAATACCTCGTAATCTGCACATTGGTCAATCGGTAAAGCCGAATAAATCTCTTGAGCTTTACCCACCAGAACACTTTGCACCAGTATGGACCAGTACTCCTCAGGCCAGTTTAACTGTCGAGCCACTTTCTCAAAGTGTGGAAAAAACTTGGCTACCTCCTTTTCATTGAAGGGTGGAACCAGCCTCACATGTCTGCCAACATCCCAGGTGTTCTGACTAGGTGTCGAACCAGTCAGCAGGGATGGTACCTTTTCCTTTTCTCTCTTTAACTCCAGCTCCTTGACTTTAATTTCCTGCTGACGCGCCAATTCACGGTCCTTTAACTCTCTTTCGGCTCTTCTCTCCTCTGCTTCGAGTCTCTTGCAGCTCTCCTTTCCTCTGCTTTTTTGTCTTCTAACCTTTCCTGGAGTTCTCTTTCCACTCTTCTTTCGTCTGTTTTTTTCTCTTCTAACCTTTCCTGGAGTTCTCTTTCCACTCTCCTTTCCTCTGTTTTTTTCTCTTCTAACCTTTCCTGGAGTTCTCTTTCCTGTACTTTTAACCTTTCCTGGAGTTCTCTTTCCTGTACTTTTAACTTTTCCTGGAGTTATCTTTCCACTCTCCTTTCCTCTGTTTTTTTCTCTTCTAACCTTTCCTGGAGTTCTCTTTCCTGTACTTTTAACCTTTCCTGGAGTTCTTGTTCCTGTGCTTTTTCCCTTTTCTGGCTCTGCAATTGCATCTCCAGTTTCCGGAGCTCCACATTTTCTTGCTCTTCTGGTAACCAATCCCAGGCTACCTCTTCCTCTGCTTCTAATCCCACCATAGATTGTATCACCACTGTCTGCAACTCTGCCTTCTTCATATTAGTTCGGACCTCCAAGCTAAAATGTTTGGCCAATTTCCATAGGTCCGATTTTACTAACGCTCTGAACTGTGCTTCACTAGGGGTCACTGTAAACTTCTCTGCATCAAACTCCATAGTGACTACTGGTAACACCTATTAACCTTCACACAAGAATTTTTTTTAACAAACAAAAAAATTACTTTTTTTTTTTGTTGTTGTTTGTTTTTGGAAAAAATTTGGGAATGTTGGAAAAAATTCCAAATTTGGGAATTCTGGGAATGTTAGGTAATTCTTTCCCAGACTAAATTTAGGAATTTTTAGATCCCGGACGAGCCCCCAATTTATGTTACGGGGTCCCCCCCTTTACCTCTGGTCTCGGTGGACCTCCGAACCCCGAGAGGGTCCCCGGCAGAAAGATGTGTTATCCTTGGTTGAAATCCAGCAAATAATGAACCCCTCAATGGAACCAGCAAATGAAACAGTCAAATCAATAATGCAACCACACCAGGTTATAAACAAACAATAATATATTATAAATCACACACAAAGAGCCATACAACAATGGGGGCAATCACCCCTACTTTCAAATCTTACGATGATATCCTTGTCAAGCCCCTTAACCCCACACTCACGGCACCTCCCCAAATGTCTCTGCACTCGTCCAAGGCGAAGTCCCAATGTCTCTGTGCACTCCCACGATCGGGGAGTCAAGGCCCGATGGTCAATTGAGGCGTAGGCGAGCGAGACGACCCCGAGGTCACGTTGTTCAGCACCCAGCAACACAGCGGTGGAAAGGAACCTCACAAAGACGCGCTCCGACGTACACGTTGCCGTTCAATCCGCGAGCCTCCGTATAATTCTCACATGCCCCTTTCTGGCACAGCCGTCCCCGGCAAACCACGGGGGAATAATGCCCAGCCGACACGACAAAAACCTGTTCCTTGCAGGTTGCTCGCGTGGCGAAGATGGCGGACGGCTTTCACTCCAACCCGGGCTTTGAGGCCCGGATCCTCCGGAACCTCAATGAGAATACCCGACGGCACAGGCTCTCATCCACTCCGGCGATATTTCTTATCGCCCGAACTTCCCTTCAAGGACGCAAAGTTCACTCGCACTGTACGTCGAACGCTCGGGCCGGAGCTTCAACAACCACGTCTCTTTTCGATGTCCTCCCGCCTCTTTCTTCTCTTCGCTCCACCTCTTCCGGTCACGATCGGATTTCCGGCCACATTTTACCAGGAGCGCTTTTAAATCTTTTACCACAACAACCCTTTCCCTTAAGTCACAATAAGCATAATATCTAGAACCAACAATGATAACAACAACCATAACGAGGGCCGAATCCGTAACAATACGGACAGACAAACACTGTTCTAGACAGCTTTGCCCTGTGGGCTATGCCGTAAAAATTGCAAATATGACGGTCAATAAAGTGTATTACTGTACTCTACCATGTACAAGTTATGTTGTTCAACTACCGTCAGCGAAGCAACATGTTCATAGGTAGTACATTATGAAGGTACTCACTGAAAAAAAAAAAGATAACGTGCAATATTGGCTACCACCAGGTGGCGTTTGTGGCCTACATTACCATATTATGTACAGACAGACAGACAAGCAAATGCAAAACCGGTCAGAGACCGAGGACTTGCCGGAATGTACTTTTTTATCGGCCATTTTGGATCAAAATGGTGGGAAAGCTATACATGTATATACGCTAAGCAATGGAAGGTAACTGAGTAAGTGTATGCATATCTCTTGTCCTTTCAGAGTTATAGTGGTTTGAAATATATTTTCAATGAAGACTTGACCCCTGACCTTTGACCCCCAAAAATAATTAAAACTAAGCATTTTTGACCATTTTATGCCACATGTTATTTTTCGGGAATTGAATAATTGACATTTTGGTGTTGGTTAGAAGGGAATCGGATTAAGTTTGACAGAGTTATTAGTAAAAAAAAAACAATTTTTGACCTTGAGTTTGACCTTTCAAGGTCACTCAAGGTCAAAGGTCATGGTGCCAAATGAAATATCATATGTGACTTCCTATATGTCAGTAACAGTACGTATATGCATATATCTTGTACTTTTAGAGTAATAGTGGTTTGAAATATATTTTAAATGAAAACTTGACGCCCTAGATTTCACGTTTTGGGTAACCTTGAGCTTGACCTTGGGCTGAAAGAGTTAAAAATTGGGCACAGTCTATTCCAGGGCAAGGCAAATATGTGTGTAAAGTATGGCGATGCTATGTACAACGATGTAGACGTAGTACTGCGCACAAACAGACAGACAAACAGACAGACAGACAGACAAACCAACCAACCAACATACTTGCCTGAATCTATTCCGGCAAGTAACAAACGCACCCAACCACAATACCCTCTCCTCTGGCGATGATAAAAATTCCATATTTTTACATACACAATAAATAGATTGCCCCATACAATTTGAAACCACACGTTCTGAAATTGTCAAAGAAAGTAAAAAATACCTTTTGTAAATTTATACACGTGAAAATGCTTGTAAACTGTGGTTTAAAACTCGTTAAAAACAGAGAAATTATCAATTTGTAGAAATAATAGACTAACAATAAATTGCAACATAAATCTGGTTAAATGTGTCATTCCTGAAATAATTTGTTGAAATCCATTGCTCATTTCCTTGTGTTTCAGCAACACGTGGACATCAGTTATAATTCGTATTGGAGTCTTAATAAGACAGTATACAGCACTCATGGAGAAGTCTTAGACCACAATTCGCATGCAACCTTCACATGTTATTTAAAAGTTAGTTAGTTGCCTTCATACTGGATTGAACATAAAATCTGCTCCGACCTCTCGAGTGGAACAATAAGTCACATGTGTCCCCGAACAATACGGGGCACCTGGTACACGATGCATGATTTCTCCTGGAGGTTCATTAAAAGGGGAGAATCGTTTTCATTTCACAATAATTGACCTTTGAAGCAATTTCATTTCTGCACCCTTGCCAAAGTGTCCCGTGAAGGTTTTCCTCAGTTTTCCACAATGAGGAAAAAGCTAGAACAAGGACAAACGACAATGGCTATAGGCCAACCACATCTGGGAATTTCACAGCAGTGGTAGTTATTTTAAGGGCCTGGATGTGCAGTGGCATAGAGTCCACAAGCATCTGGAGGGAGAAAACGCTGTCTCAGGCGTCGTTCCAGAATATCCCATGAATTGAGGTTTAGATCTGGTGATTGAAAAGGCCATGACATAGCTATAACATCAGTATCATGCTCATCAAACCAGTGCTCTGTGGAGGGGGACGATGGGGGTCTCCTCTTGCAGCCATGCTAGCCATAATTAGAGGCAACCAGGCCTGCGCAGCATTTTTATACATGACCCTAAGCATGCTGGGATGCTATTTGCTTAATTAACACATGGGCCACACCTATATGGAAGCTGTTTCTCCGAGCTCATGATGCAAGGTACTCCAGGTGTATTTGTCCATTGTCTCTCTTTATGTCCTTGTCATTCTTGTAAAACTGCACTGATGTCTTCTGTCTAATGTGTGATGTATGATTTTACAAGGTCCACGATAGGATTTGGACCGCAATAAATAAATACAATTCACAGATTTGCTTTTCCATCTCCAAATAAGGTCCAAAAGGATAATTAAAATGCAAATGATTAAAATGTGAATTATCTTTTGAATCTCAAATGCAGTATAACTGGCTGACCCAATTGGATCGTGCCCCTCAGTAATACCTCATTATGATGTCTCCTTGGAATTATCCATTTTAGTTGAGGTTATCTCCCATCTGAATTTATCCTTGTATCCATAGCTTAATCACCTTTCTACAAACCACATGTAATGCTTGATATATATATATATATATATATATATATATATATATATATATATATATATATATATATATATATATATATATATAATCGTTAGATTAAATAAGACGCGGACGTAGCTTCAGGACGTCGATCTTTAATTAAATCACGTCGATCAACAATTAAAGATCGACGTCCTGAAGCTACGTCCGCGTCTTATTTAATCTAACGATTATTTATTCAATACAAATGAGACGCCCTGCTCGTACTTTGGAGTTTCTACAATTTCTTACAGTTATATATATATATATATGTATATATATATATATACCAGCAGAAGTACCCGGCATTGCCGGGCGGGGAAGGGGAGGGGGAAGGGGAGGGGAGGGGAACGGGGGGAGAGCGAGCCCCTTGGTAAAGCGAGCGATTTTTTTTTTCATAGCGTCATAGCGTCATAGCGTTCATAGCGTCATAGCGTTCATAGCGTTCATCGCGTTTCATAGCGTCATAGCGATTTTTTTTTCATAGCGTCATAGCGTTCATAGTGTCATAGCGTTCATATCGTTCATAGCGTCATAGCGTTTCATAGCGTCATAGCAATTTTTTTTTTCATAGCGTCATATCGTTCATAGCGGTCATAGCTTCATAGCGTCATAGCGTCATATCGTTCATAGCGTTCATAGCGTAATCGCGTTCATAGCGTTTCATAGCGTCATAGCGATTTTTTTTTTTCATAGCGTCATATCGTTCATAGCGTCATCACGTGATCGCTCTGAGCGAATCAGCGCCCACCTGCTCTGATTCCGTTGATTCCGTGCGCTGAAATGCGCTGAGGTAAATATGAATAAAAAATATGGATCGTCAAATATTTTGAGTTCGGCCATGTTCGTCCCAGGCTCAATGGCCATGTCTATGCCAAATATCAAGCACGTAAGCCTCTCCGTTTAGGAGTCTATCGGTAACATTACACACACACACACACACACACACACACACACACACACACACACACACACACACACACACACACACACACACACACACACACACACAAACTGTGTTTTATATATATAGATTGCAGGAGGAGGTGGTGGTCGACTCCAAGGGATCTGAGTGATATATAGTATTGTAGGAGGGGGTGGTGGTCGATTCCAAGGGATCTGGGTGATATTTAGTATTGTAGGAGGAGGTGGTGGTCGATTCCAAGGGATCTGAGTGATATATAGTATTGTAGGAGGGGGTGGTGGTCGATTCCAAGGGATCTGAGTGATATATAGTATTGCAGGAGGGGGTGGTGGTCGATTCCCAGGGATCTGGGTGATATTTAGTATTGCAGGAGGAGGTGGTGGTCGATTCCAAGGGATCTGAGTGATATATAGTATTGTAGGAGGAGGTGGTGGTCGATTCCAAGGGATCTGGGTGATATTTAGTATTGTAGGAGGGGGTGGTGGTCGATTCCAAGGGATCTGGGTGATATTTAGTATTGCAGGAGGAGGTGGTGGTCGATTCCAAGGGATCTGAGTGATATATAGTATTGTAGGAGGAGGTGGTGGTCGATTCCAAGGGATCTGAGTGATATATAGTATTGTAGGAGGGGGTGGTGGTCGATTCCAAGGGATCTGGGTGATATTTAGTATTGCAGGAGGAGGTGGTGGTCGATTCCAAGAGATCTGAGTGATATATAGTATTGTAGGAGGAGGTGGTGGTCGATTCCAAGGGATCTGGGTGATATTTAGTATTGCAGGAGGAGGTGGTGGTCGATTCCAAGGGATCTGAGTGATATATAGTATTGTAGGAGGAGGTGGTGGTCGATTCCAAGGGATCTGAGTGATATATAGTATTGTAGGAGGAGGTGGTGGTCGATTCCAAGGGATCTGGGTGATATTTAGTGTTGCAGGAGGAGGTGGTGGTCGATTCCAAGGGATCTGGGTGATATTTAGTATTGTAGGAGGGGGTGGTGGTCGATTCCAAGGGATCTGGGTGATATTTAGTATTGTAGGAGGGGGTGGTGGTCGATTCCAAGGGATCTGGGTGATATTTAGCATTGTAGGAGGGGGTGGTGGTCGATTGTGAGGGATCTGAGTGATATTTAGTATTGTAGGAGGGGGTGGTGGTCGATTGTGAGGGATCTGAGTGATATTTAGTATTGTAGGAGGTGGTGGTGGTCGATTGTGAGGGATCTGAGTGATATTTAGTATTGCAGGAGGAGGTGGTGGTGGTCGATTGTGAGGGATCTGAGTGATATTTAGTATTGCAGGAGGAGGAGGTGGTGGTGGTCGATTCCAAGGGATCTGGGTGATATTTAGTATTGTAGGAGGAGGTGGTGGTCGATTCCAAGGGATCTGGGTGATATTTAGTATTGTAGGAGGGGGTGGTGGTCGATTGTGAGGGATCTGAGTGATATTTAGTATTGCAGGAGGAGGTGGTGGTGGTCGATTGTGAGGGATCTGAGTGATATTTAGTATTGCAGGAGGAGGTGGTGGTCGATTGTGAGGGATCTGAGTGATATTTAGTATTGCAGGAGGAGGAGGTGGTGGTCGATTCCAAGGGATCTGGGTGATATTTAGTATTGTAGGAGGAGGTGGTGGTCGATTCCAAGGGATCTGGGTGATATTTAGTATTGTAGGAGGGGGTGGTGGTCGATTGTGAGGGATCTGAGTGATATTAAGTATTGCAGGAGGAGGTGGTGGTGGTCGATTGTGAGGGATCTGAGTGATATTTAGTATTGTAGGAGGGGGTGGTGGTCGATTGTGAGGGATCTGAGTGATATTTAGCATTGTAGGAGGTGGTGGTGGTCGATTGTGAGGGATCTGAGTGATATTTAGTATTGCAGGAGGAGGTGGTGGTGGTCGATTGTGAGGGATCTGAGTGATATTTAGTATTGCAGGAGGAGGTGGTGGTCGATTCCAAGGGATCTGGGTGATATTTAGTATTGTAGGAGGGGGTGGTGGTCGATTGTGAGGGATCTGAGTGATATTTAGTATTGCAGGAGGAGGTGGTGGTGGTCGATTGTGAGGGATCTGAGTGATATATATAGATAGTCGCGCGGCAACGAACATCACGTGATCGCTCTGAGCGATCGATTGCAACTCTGCGTCCTGTCGTGGGCGTGGCCAACGTGGCCTCATGCTCCCAGGTGATTGGCTAACTCGAGCTCGAGAGAGCCATAATGCGTTACGTTATGGCAACAAATATGAATCTAAAGATGAAAGGGAAAAAAACCTATGTGGTGTGAATGGCAATGTTCGTCGCTTAAATGTGAAAAAAGGCAATTGCTTTTCGCTCTGAAATACGTGCGAACACGTAACTGAGTTAATGGCGGCAGGGAACATCACGTGATCGCTCTGAGCGAATCAGCGCGCTGCTCTGCGACCGGTCAGATTCCGGTCATAATATTTCGCGCTGAGATAAAAAATATGGTAAAAGCATATTATGAAATAAATTTTTAGGTCAGCCATGTTCGTTCCAGGCTCAATGGCCATGTCTGTGCCAAATATCAAGTACGTGAGCCTCTCCGTTTAGGAGTCTATCGGTAACATTACATACACACACATACACACACACACACGCACACACACACACACACACACACAAACTGTGTTTTATATTTATAGATATATAATATACGGGTCAATCAATAAGTAACCTTAAAATGGCGATATAAATTCGAAAATGTAATGTGTGTAGTTGTAGACAACATATGTTATATCTATGGGTAAGAGTCATGTTTTGCCGGTTTTAGATCTGGCAACATTGAGTGTATGACGTCAGTAGAGCAGTTCCAAGATGGCGGCTCCCTTAGAAGCATGCACCAGGGAGGAGCAACGTTCTGTCATCCGTTTCTTTGGAAGTGAGGATGTGAATCCCAGGCAAATCCATCGCAGAATGAAGATGCAATATGGTGACGCATGTTTATCGCTGCAGCAGGTGTACGACTGGGACAGGAAGTTTGAAAGTGGAGTGTCCAGTGTGGTAGACGCTGCTGGCTCGGGCAGGCCTCTCACAGCCGACACACCAGAAATGGTTGCAGGAGTTGAGTGCGTGCTAAGGGAAAACCGTCGCATTATGCTGGATGAAGTGGTCTCCGAATTGAACATTAGCCATGGTTCAGCATACCATATCATTCACAATGTGCTGGGGTTCCGCAAAGTGTCTGCAAGGTGGGTGCCTAGACAACTCACACCCGAACTGAAAGAACGGTGAGTGGACGCATGTGAAGAACTTCTGTGACGTTATGAAACAGAAGACGACGCTTTCTTACAGCGCGTAGTGACTGAGGATGAAAGCTGGGTCCACAACTTTCAGCCAGAAACGAAGAGGGCAAGCAAAGAGTGGCACCAATCAACTTCACCGAAGCCCAAAAAATTCCGCACACAGCCGTCCGCTGGAAAAGTGATGCTGATGCTCTTCTGGGATAGCCGATGCCCACTTGTAGAGCATTACATGCTCAGAGGGACCTCAGTCACCATTGCATCATGCTGCGACCTCTTTAAAAATCATCTGAAACCAGCAATCAGATCAAAATGTCGTGGACTACTCACTACCGGTGTTTTCCTGCAGCATAACAATGCTCGGCCCCATACTGCCCGCGCTACAGCTGCAACAATCGAGGACCTGCATTTTGAGTGTCTTCCTCATCCACCCTACTCGCCAGACCTCACCCCTTCAGATTACCTCATATTTGGGGACACTTAAAGAGGCGCTTGGTGGAACCACTTTCCAATCCGATGAAGAGGTCCAAGAGGCGGTGCACGAATGGCTACACAAGCAGCCAAAATATTTTTTTATAGAGGAATCCAGGCCTTAGTTAAGCGCTGGAAAAAATGCATTGAACGCAATGGATATTATGTTGAAAAATAACAGTTGTTACACACATACAAGCAATAAACAAGTTGTGAAAAATATTTTAAGGTTACTTATTAGCTGCCCCTAGTGTATTCTTGTGTGTGTGTGTATATATATATATATGCACTTCCATATTTATGTCATAGATGCATGTGTTCCTGGAAAATATAATTTAAATCGAAATAATGCAAATCAAACTTCAAAATCCCATTGACTTAAATGTATTGAAGGGGAATGCATTCCTGACAATAAAAAATTGAGTAGTCATTTTCAAAGAGTAAATGAATTAAAATATTATTACAATCAAATACTAATCATAGGGGTTTGGTCGTCCTCTTTTTCTTGTGCAGCACAAGCATCATTGATTGAGTGTGTGGCAGTGCTGCTGATGCGGTGCCCCTGAAGGTTGGAGCAGGCATCTGTAATTTGGCCAGGATGCTGGGGATAGCTCCCCTACACTTCCTGAAGAACATCTTTAAGTCCACCAACTAATTCGGCCCAGTTTAACGTCCATCTGAGGGATGAATCACCCTACCTGTGAAACACTGGGTTGACAGTTTATAGCTGGGTTGAGACTCAAACCCAGGCCAGACAGCTTAAAATGTGTGCGTACCGCTCAGCCAGCCTTCCGTGGAGTGGTGCTGCAATACTGTGTCGCCATTTTTGATCGTCAAAATCGTCAATTTTCATCTGATTGACCTGAAATTTAAAGAATTTGCATATTGGGTCACTGAATTGGTTGACCAATCAAAAGCTAGAAGCTGATTTTTTTTTTTAGATCTAAAGCTCAAAGGTCATGGCTGCATAAAATCATCAATTTTCATTTTGTATTTTTTTAAAACTGTTTTCTTTTCGTTATTTTGAGCATACGGAAGGAGAAGAAGACATCTGAATACAAACAAACGCGGATGGGCTTTGCATTTTCAGATGCTTTCTCGTTTATTTTGCCTTTCCAATGCCAGGGATTTCCCTGCAGAGAATCGAGCTGCAGTTGCCGTGCCCATTGCTCGTTTTATTGCACTCTATGAAGTTACACTTTGGGCACATTCTTTAATCTTTTCTTCACCCAATATAATTGTCGGAACAGTAGAACAGTTAAGTTTAATGCCTTTGCAATTACACATATTATTGTGTAAATATGGAGGAGGTGGAAGCATAGCCTTCATAAATAAATATGCTTATATGCTTAGTTATAAGAATCAGAAATTTCTTAACATTCTCATATTTCACTCCAGATTTTGACACATATTTAGTCCACAAGATCCAATGGTCAAACCAGAACACGTATTTCGATTAATATACTGTAATTAGTCTGTGAGAGTACATCGTGTTTTTCAAGGCAAGGTCTTTTGAGCAGATAAAATCAAAAACCCTGTGAGGTGAAGTTGGGCTGACCAAGGATAAGCCTTTCATGAAGGTATTCTGTTAATTATCTTAAAAAGGAGTGTTTAGTGGCCTAAACACCCAGTTTAAATTCATGCACTCCCTTGGATTTCCCTGAGTGTGCATGCAATGTTTCGGGCCGCTAGTTTCATAGTTTTGTAATTATGGAGACACACACGCACAATGACACACTTTCTCTTTTATTCTTATTACAAGATAATTTAGTCAATTACGGACAATATATGGTTGCCTTCACAGAAATTACAGGATAATTACCAAAGTTGGATTTGCTAATTACCCCACATGTGTGAAGTGAAAAATGCGGTTAAGCAATTTGTTAACTTTGTCTGTGTGTAGACATCAGTGTATGATCGACAACTAATTAATTTCAATTGAATGTTATATTTTGAATACTAATCAGAACATGAATCGGAACATGAACCTGCAGTTTAGCAGCACTGAATTTGGAAAATTGTATGGCAAATTGTATTTGGCAAATGTGGGTCTGAATTTGGCAAATCGTACAGAATCTCTACCCAAATGTGCATGCAGAGAGGAAAGGGTAAGGTATTTTTTAGGCGGTGAAGCCGCTTCAATATTTGGCTATTGTTTTCCCTTCCATCCGTCCATCATAAATGAAGAAGAAGAACCTTTTTAACCAACCATGTTTAATTCTAAAGGGTTCTAAAGTGTAATTATAGAGGGTTCTAAAGGGTAATTCTAAAGAGTTATAAAGGGTAATTCAAAGGGTTTTAAAGGGTAATTATAAAGGGTTCTAAAGGGTAGTTCTAGAGCGTTCTAAACGGTAAATCTAAAGGGTAATTCTAAAGGGTTCTGAAGGGTAATTCTAGAGGGTTATAAAGGGTTCTAAATGGTAATCTAAAAGGTTCTAAACGGTAATCCTAATGGGTAATTCTACAGGGTTGTAAAGGATAATTCTAAGGGGTTCGAAAGGTTAATTCTAAATGGTTTTGTTTGTTTCTAGGCTTTGCCTATTTCATATAAAAAATGCCAAACTGAAGCATTTTGTTGGACACGGGTGTGATTTTTTTCGTAAGTCTGCCTGTCTGGAAGTCAAAAAGAATTAAAAATAATTTCAAACAGGAATCATGCTGTTTTAAGAGTCGTCAAGGACACAAACAACAGGCACAAACAACTAATCTAACTAATTAAATAATGTGGTGTAAAAGATGCTGCATCAATGGCGGTAAACTTCCAATTCAATGGGTTTTTTTTCTTCAGCCTTTAAAACCTTTATTTTATTTCAATTGAATTATATACTTGAACACTGCAGAACGCAATTCACCTTCTCAGCAATTTTAAAAAACTTTCATTTTGTAGTACTTGGACAAAATATTACAGCATTTCACGTCATTTCGACCAATCAAATTTTCCGGTTTAAAAAAAATCTCACCAGCAGGTAAGGGTCATCGGAAATAAGTTAGACAAGCTTGTATATTTTACCATGCAAGTAGACAAATCAACCAAAGTACATGGGATTCAAGGCTGATAAGAGTAAGGATACAAGAGTAAGGATACAAGAGTAAGGATACAAGAGTAAGGATACAAGAGTAAGGATACAAGAGTAAGGATACAAGAGTAAGGATACAAGAGTAAGGATACAAGAGTAAGGATACAAGAGTAAGGATACAATTCCAAATTGTAAATATTGCATGCACTGTGACAAGTACTATGGAATCAAAAGGCCTTCCTTTACATCTTCCAACCTACACCCCCCACCCCCTACCCGCACCCCCTCCTCTCTCCCCAATCCCTCCCTTAGCTTCCATGAGCCTCAAACATGAGGGAAATGAGAGGTCTGCAAAAGTTTAGACGACTCAAACTAAACCAGGTTTCCACCTTAACACAACTTGTGCTTCAGAAGGAATTTAAATTGGCAAAATTAAATCTGGGAGATTAGGATGAAAAGAATTGACAACACTTACACCTTACATCACACCTGTTTATGCATTTCCAAAGTTAGAGTGAACATCCCACCTCAACCAGATAAAATATATTCTGAGCATCCACAAGGCAGTCCAAGTAATATTTGGACAGGTCAGGTTTTGCCCCAACACAGTCCAAACTATCCAATACCTCAATTGAGGCCCTTGGTCATGAATCACTGCCAGAATCTGTGGTATAAATAACCTCAGTGTGGACTGGTATAAATACAGTGAGATGCCAAGACCAAAATACTGATGTTGTAGGAAGCAGATTGTGACAGGTGTTTGTCCTGAAGAAAAAAACCATATGCGGTTCACAAGGAGAAAACAGGCGTGGCGCTACCGGAGATCAATTTTATGTTACCTTTGCTCACTGCCAAACAAACTGTACTGAGTAATTGCGCAAACGCCATCCGATGATACGCTTCTTTTAATGGTGGCAATCGGAAATAATTTAGCCAAGACCAATTTCACTGTGTAATAATGGATATCGTCTGTACTCCCACGTTTTTCAAACAAACAGTAAAACCACAACGCCACTTGGAAGGATGAATGCATAACCACTTCCTGTGGTTTGTTGGTAATACGCGTATAAACCAGACAAACAGTCATACCCTCTAAATCAAAGCCACCCGGGTGTCTGTCTCCTCGACCTATTTTATGTCATGCGGGTTGCGTAGACAAATGTGAAACAGCAAGTCAAAGTCTAAGTGCACCCAAGTCAACAATCCAATAGATCTCATAAACATAGCTATGCATAGTACGGCATTAATTATAAAGGTTATAAAACTGATAAGCGTTGTATTGTACACCGCTCCTTTCCTATGCCATCTCCAGGCGTTGCATAACGTCAATGCCGGGCACCGAAGGGGGCTCGGCAATGACGTGCGCTGAAAGGGAGCACTCAGTTTTCACTCCGGTGTCAGAATTTTGAACGAGGTACAAATCCCCAAAAACACACATTGATTGCTTTAAACCTATATAACTTTGTCCCAAATGTTCTGAATTAGTACATTTAGGTGTCATCTTGTAGAACACAATCACGGCTTTCAGAAAATGTATAGTTTTATATACTTTTTATCAATTATCTACATGTTATAAGCCTCTGAACCTCAAACAATGGTGAAAAGGGCATTTTTTTAGTATTTCGTTACCCTTCAAAGCCATGCATTCATTATAAAAGCCTTTTTCAGATACTTTTCACAGCTGGAATAAAAGTATATCTGTATAACTACTCTACTGAATGTATTTTTGTGTTACTCATGTCAGTTCCTGAGTCACAGCTCCTCCTCATATAGGATGAAGCAGATGAACCGTAACGTAAGAGTTTTTTTTTTGTTTTTGTTTTTGTTTTTTGTATACAACATTGAGGCTCGTGAAAGAGCTAAAATACTTATATTTTTGCTTATATTTGATATTTATATAAGCCCTGTTTTACACATATCAGGGTGTTCCATAGTTCTTCTTTAGGGCGCAACAAACAGCACTTATACGTATGTATTAACTCTGTAAAAATCATTCACCTCCTTTGTTTCTCTGAGACACAACAAGCTTGAGTGTGAATTTAGAAACCATAACGGTCTCTTACGTTACGCACGTCATGCTCCCTGTAAGCCAGGTAAGTGCATATCGAAGTGAAATATACCATCAGACCATCACATTAGCTTGAATTCTATGCCATTTCAAAAGATCGGGACGCTCCTGGTGCGTTAAGTACGCAAAACTAGCTGAAACAGCATCTTCGGGAAGAAGAGGAAGGAATTCATATATCTTATTTTGGTCTCTTACGTTATGCTAACAAGGAAGGGAAACTTTGACCATGAATAAAAACGGAACCTCTGGGCCGATCGGTGTCAGTTTGGCTGCGTTTGATAGCCCAGGCTTAGGGCTTTATGGATATCGAGGTGATTTTTAGCTATTCCAAAAAAAAAAAATTGACCCCTGGGAGGCCCAAATGTACCTCGTTCAAAATTCTGACCCTTCCGGTTGTTTGTTTGTTTGTTTGTTTTCTTTGTTTCTTTGTTTTCTTGTTTTCTTTCTTGTTTGTTTGTTTGTGTGGGCGATATCTCAGCCATCCTTTGAGCAAGGAAGCTGAAATATCGGCACAATAGTGAGCAAGTCCTTTGTCAAAAACAGTATTTTTTGTTTTTTGATTAATCGATTAATTATTTGATTATTAACGATTAATTAAGTACTTATACATTTCCTTTCTCTTCTGGCCATTATCTGAGGCACCTTTTGAGTTTGGAAGATGATATTTGGACATTACAATGACCAAGTGATTTGGCTGTAAAGGGTGTTTTTGATTTATTGATTGATCAATTAATCGATTAATTATTTAATTATTCTATTAATGACTAAAAATGTTTTTTTTAAAGTTACAGATTTGGATGAAATGGTGGTGGTTTATGTATTATATTAGCCAATTGATTATTTATTTAATTTTTATGATTATTATTTATTTATTTTCATTATTAATCATTTATTTATTTTCTTTCTCATCTGGGCAATATCTCAGGCACCTTTTGAGCGACTAAGCTTATATTTCGACATGACAATGACCAAGTGATTTGTCTGTAAAGGGTATTTTTGATTAATTGATTAATCAATTAATCGATTAATTATTTAATTATTCTATTAATGACTAAAAATGTTTTTTTTTAAAGTTACAGTTTCGGATGAAATGGTGGTGGTTTATGTATTCTATTAGCCAATTGATTATTTATTTAATTTTTTTCGATTATTATTTATTTATTTTCATTATTAATCATTTATTTATTTTCTTTCTCATCTGGGCAATATCTCAGGCACCTTTTGAGCTAAGAAGCTGATATTTGAACTAGTGGTTTAGTTATGCCATTAGCCAATTGATTAAGAAAATATTTTATGATAATAATTTATTAATTACAATTATGCAATTAATCAATCAATTATTGTACACCGCTCCCGCCCAATACAGCCTCTATGAGCTGCACTGCGGTATTGCCGGGCACCTGCGGCACCCCGGCAATGCCGCGCTGGAGGATATTTCATTATTTGGCATGGGGTGGTGTACTTTGAATGTACCTGTAATTGTTTCATTACTTTGTGAGGGAGTAATTTCTTACAGGATAATAAAGCATTAATACAACCATTTATACTTCAACAATGGATCCCACCTTCTTGTGTGGCCAGCCGGGGAAAGTTTTTGGCCCAAGTATTTTATGAACCAGATGGCTAGGCCGAAAACTCCAACCCAAACCAACTAGTTGATTTGGGTAGGAATTTGTAATTTGTTTGGGGTACCGGAGGAGATGCAATCCTGGAGGAATCGGCACTCCAACACAGTATACTCGATTGAGTGTGCAGGAATTAATAATTTGTTCGGTGTCAGGGATAACTCACACATTCTTCATGAATGAAAGCATAGGTTCTTCAACACCCATGTCTGCCTGCTATGCACCACTCCTTTTCAATGTGTTTTTCTTCTTCTTCTTCTTTCGGATGCAGAACAAGGCTGTTGGATAGCATCATTGGCTGGGGGCACGGCTGATGTAATGCCCTCTTCTGGTTAGGACAGGAATTTTGAATTTATCCATGGTGCCGGCGATAACTCTCCTACTCTTTGCGAAGGACACCACAGCATCTTTAACGTCCACCAAATAATGCTGGCAAAATGAATGCCCACTTTAACATCTATCCTATGGACGGCGCATACATTTATGAATCACCCTGCCTGTGAAATACCGGGATAACAGTTTATACCTGGGTCGAGAATCAAACATAGGCTAGACAGCATAGAGGTGAGTGTGTGAAACTAGAGGCGATCCTGTTAGTACATTTTCCTTCTATCATTTGTTGGTGGTGGTTCGTATGCAGCTTGTAGCATCGTTTTCTGGGTGCGCAGCTGTGCTGCTGATTCAGTGCCCCCCCCCCCCCATTCCCAGGGATTACCAGTCAGCTGGTACTCATTTTTGCCGACCTCGGAAGCATGACAGGTTGAGTCAACCCACCTGGTTACTTCAACGGCATGACAGGGGCTCAAACTCAGGACCCTAATCTCAAGCCAGCCAACTTAACCATTAAACTAACACCAGTCGTTGTGTATACATATACATATACATATACATATAAATATACATATACATATACATGCACATATACATATACATGCACATATACATATAAATATACATATACATATAGATATACATATACATATAAATATACATACACATATAGATATACATATACATATAAATATACATATACATGCACATATAAATACAAATATACATATACATACAGATATACATATAAATATACATGTACATATACATATAGATATACAAACATACATGTACACATATACTGTACATATATATGTATACATATACACATACACACAAATATAAAGTATATATATATATATAAATATAAAAATATATATATATACAGTCACGTGAAAAAGTAAGTACACCCCATGTAAAGTTTTGACTTTTTCAACATATTTCAACACACAGCTATTTGATCTTCATTTCAACAATATTGATGGATAAGGTGATATAATATAACAAATATCATGAAACCTTTACATTTTGTAGTCCATTGTATAATTTCAATAAACATAAATGCAAATTTCGTATGTGGAAAAAGTAAGTACACCCTTGGCTCGAATAGGTGGTATTGCCCCCTTTGGGAGAAACAACCTCAAGTCGGCATTTCTTATGACTGTCTACCAGTCTCTGACATCGACTGGGAGAAATTTTTGCCCACTCCTCCATGCAGAATTCTTTCAGCTGTACGATGTTTGAGGGGTTTCTTGCATGCACAGCTCGTTTCAAATCCCCCCACAACATCTCGATGGGATTTAGATCCGGCTTTGACTTGGCCATTCCAGAACCCTCCATTTCTTTCTTTTCAGCCATTCCTTGGTGGATTTACTGGTATGTTTAGGGTCATTGTCATGTTGCAAGGTCCACCTTCAACTTCCTGACAGATGGCCTCACATTATCCTCAAGCACCCTCTGGTACAATGAAGAATTCATAGTGGATTATATGATGGTGAGCTGCCCAGGCCCTGATGCAGCAAAGCTGCCCCAAACCATAATATTTCCACCACCATGCTTTACAGTTGGTATCAGGTTCTTGAGGTTAAATGCTGTCCTTGGTTCTCGCCAAACATGTCTTCTGGTACTGTGGCCAAATAGCTCTATCTTTGACTCATCTGTCCAGAGCACATTGTTCCAGAAGTGCTGGTCTTTGCCTTGGTGTTCATTGGCAAACTTTAGTCTTGCCCTGATGTTCTTTCTGGACAGCAAAGGTTTCCTCCTTGCACACCTCCCATGGAGATCAAATTTGTGCAGCCTCTTTCTAATGGTAGACTCGTGCACTTTGACATCAACAGTGGCAAGAGCTACCTGTAGGTCCCGTGATGACATTCTTGGGTTCTTAGACACTTCTTTCAGCATCTTGCGGTCTGCTCTCGGGCTGAACTTGCTGGGGCAGCCTGGCCTGATCAAGTTGGCTGTTGTTTGGAATCTTCTCCACTTGCAGATGATCTTCTGGACAGTCGAATGATTGATTTCAAATTGTTTGGAGATCTTTTTATATCCCTTCCTCGACTCGTAGGCATCTATAACCTTCTTTCTGAAGGCCTCAGAGAGCT
>NC_136268.1:68181579-68239079 GCF_964187855.1 Myxine glutinosa | reverse complement strand
GGTTCACGACCTAAAAATCCCAGTGTGCGATGATCATGTGGATCTGGAAAGAACCACGACCTAAAAATCCCAGTGTGCGATGATCATGTGGATCTGGAAAGAACCACGACCTAAAAATCCCAGTGTGGGATGATCATGTGGACCTGGAAAGAACCACGACCTAATAATCCCAGTGTGCGATGATCATGTGGATCTGGAAAGAACCACGACCTAAAAATCCCAGTGTGCGATGATCATGTGGATCTGGAAAGAACCACGACCTAAAAATCCCAGTGTGCGATGATCATGTGGATCTGTAAAGAACCACTACCTAAAAATCCCAGTGTGGGATGATCATGTGCATCTGGTAAGAACCACTACCTAAAAATCCCATTGTGTGATGATCATGTGGATCTGGAAAGAACCACTACCTAAAAATCGCAGTGTGTGATGATCATGTGGATCTGGTAAGAACCACTACCTAAAAATCCCAGTGTGGGATGATCATGTGCATCTGGTAAGAACCACTACCTAAAAATCCCAGTGTGGGATGATCATGTGCATCTGGTAAGAACCACTACCTAAAAATCCCATTGTGTGATGATCATGTGGATCTGGAAAGAACCACTACCTAAAAATCCCAGTGTGGGATGATCTTGTGCATCTGGTAAGAACCACTACCTAAAAATCCCAGTGTGGGATGATCATGTGGATCTGTAAAGAAACACTACCTAAAAATCCCATTGTGCGATGATCATGTGGATCTGGTAAGAACCACGACCTAAAAATCCCAGTGTGGGATGATCATGTGGATCTGGTAAGAAACACTACCTAAAAATCGCAGTGTGTGATGATCATGTGCATCTGGTAAGAAACACTACCTAAAAATCGCAGTGTGTGATGATCATGTGGATCTGGTAAGAAACACTACCTAAAAATCGCAGTGTGTGATGATCATGTGCATCTGGTAAGAAACACTACCTAAAAATCGCAGTGTGTGATGATCATGTGGATCTGGTAAGAACCACTACCTAAAAATCCCAGTGTGCGATGATCATGTGGATCTGGAAAGAACCACTACCTAAAAATCCCATTGTGTGATGATCATGTGGATCTGGAAAGAACCACTACCTAAAAATCCCAGTGTGGGATGATCATGTGCATCTGGTAAGAACCACTACCTAAAAATCCCATTGTGTGATGATCATGTGGATCTGGAAAGAACCACTACCTAAAAATCCCAGTGTGGGATGATCATGTGCATCTGGTAAGAACCACTACCTAAAAATCGCAGTGTGTGATGATCATGTGGATCTGGTAAGAACCACTACCTAAAAATCCCAGTGTGGGATGATCATGTGGATCTGTAAAGAACCACGACCTAAAAATCCCAGTGTGCGATGGTCATGTGGATCCGGTAAGGACCACTACCTAAAAATCCCAGTGTGGGATGATCATGTGCATCTGGTAAGAACCACTACCTAAAAATCCCATTGTGCGATGATCATGTGGATCTGGAAAGAACCACGACCTAAAAATCCCAGTGTGCGATGGTCATGTGGATCCGGTAAGGACCACTTCCTATAGCAGTGTACCAATCAAACATCATCATCAATGTATCATTCTCTAAACTCAAGAGAGTCTTGGCATTGCCCAAGCAGTTAATTTGTAACCATAGCCGTTATGCCGTTGCCTTCCCAGTCGCCAGTCATGACAGGAATTTTAACTGGTTTAGGGTGTCACGAAAGATACCATGCAATCTTTAGTGCAGCCCACCCTCCATGTTAAACACCAGGGAGACAGTTTATAGCTGGATCAGGATTCCAACCCAAGCTAGACAGCTCAGAAGTGAGTGTACATATAGTAAATACCTTTAGGTCATCCTGCTAGCCCAATGCACCCACACTGAACGTTTCAAGAACTTCGTTTTTCCCTTCATTTTACTAAGGACCTCTGACATTATACGAGATAGATCTACAAACAAAAACACACCTCCTGAAACATTTGTAATGAGTGATGACGTCATTGGTGACCAAAATTGAAAACAAAAGGTCAACAAGAAGTGAAAATGTTCAGAGAAGAAAATGAATTGAGACATGATAAGTATATTTCATGTACCAAATTAATAGGATGCTCAGTCGTTTATTATTTGTACTAAGCTGCTGAGTCTGTCGTAAGTTTAATACCTGAAGCAGACTTTCACCTCTCCGCTTAATGGAAATGGAAGTTGGTCATATTGCAAGAAAAGGGTTGCCCGATGAAACTAGAGAGATGCATTGATTCCGCATCTTCATCGGGAACGCGTATTGGATCAGGTCGAATGATGAATTCAACCCGGTATACCCTGCTCTTCTACTAAATGGTACAAATACATTGTACCATACAATCATCTGCACAGGCCAAAGCAATGTATTGCCATGTAAATGGGCCTTCTGATAATTTGACTGCATATAGTATCTGTAAGCTAAGCTAGCAATGTAAGGAGGTAATGGTGATGATGATGATGATTTGGTATACTCAGGACATCCTAAAGGTACTTTATCAAAAAGATCTGAAGCTCCTGAAGGAGTTTGTACATAAATCACAAGCAGGACAAAGCAATTTGTACACGTCAATGTAATTGACAATTACAAGGGTTAGTTAACAAATAATGTCGTGTATGGGATTTCATCCGAACTTTGAGCTGCATTGTGAGTCACCGGTTGACATGGCAACACTAAACAGCCACCTAATGTCGACGTGCTTGTGAAGTTTCGGTCCA
Organism: Myxine glutinosa; assembly: GCF_964187855.1. Classification (NCBI taxonomy): domain Eukaryota; kingdom Metazoa; phylum Chordata; class Myxini; order Myxiniformes; family Myxinidae; genus Myxine; species Myxine glutinosa. The sequence goes on along the minus strand of NC_136268.1, from coordinate 68,236,339 downwards.
TTAAAAGGTTCGGATGTCATTCATTTGCATGCAGTCTTCACTAGACCGAGTTGGTGTGGACTCGCATTTTCTACTGGGAAAATGAATCCCGCCTTGCTCCCCAAGCTCTCCAGCGATGGCATTCAAAGGCAACTCCACACATGGCTAACTGACTTCCTCCACTCTCGTAGCCAACGTGTGCCACTCAATGGAATCCCTTCTTCCGCTCTCCTTTTCAAGGCTTGAGTGCCCCGAGGCAGTGTTCTGGGAGCAATCCTATTCCTAATCTTCATCAATGATCTCTCGGACTCTCTGGAAAATCCTCTTTATCTATTTGCTGATGACTCCACCCTCTGCCATGACATTCCTCATCCTCTCTTCAGACCTTGACAAAATCATAAACTGGTCAAACACTTGGAATATGTCTTTCAATCCTGAAAGATCCAGCACCCTCACTCTCTCCAAAAGGACTGTACCACAAACCCTCCCATCGACTTTCTCAACAACCCTCTCAAAGAAATTCAGCCATTCAAACTCTTGGGTCTCACTCTCAGCCATGATCACTCTTGGGCAAGTCACATGTGAAAGGTGGCCTCCAAAGTCAGACGCCGACTGGGCATCCTCCTTCATGCAAAGTCCTTCCTTCGCACACCTGAGTTCCTATCCACATACATGGCTTTCATCCACAGCTTGATAGAGTTCTACTCTTCCCTCTGGGCTGGCACCTTCCCTCACACTTTGCTCAGCTTGACGTCAAGGAAACCAGGCCTTCAACATCTTTGGAATCTCACACGATGAAGCTGAGTCTATGGGCCTTGCCATCACTTTGCCATCACCAAAAGGTCGGTGTTCTCTGTCTTCTTCTGCTTCCTTTCTGGTCTTACAACCTCTGTTCTTTCTATGCTTTGTTCCTCCAGGTATCTGCAGGGTGCATGTGGTCCACCAGCAACCCCCGTCTGACGAAATTCCCAAAATCAAGAACCATGGCTCACCACCACTCATTTGCGCCTCTTTTTTCCCCACCAGTGGAAGCAACATTCGCATCCTCTTCAATCTCATTCCTCCCTCCTGGCCTTCAAGACAACTGTTCACCACCATCAACGATCATTGCCCATCCAAAACCATGATCTTTTCTACATCCGTTAAACCACCCCCTTGCCACCCCCCACCCCTAACAAGATTTTGCTCTGTATCCATACTCCCATACTCCTCATCGTTACCCGCATTGCTCGTTTGTCCGTCTGTCTATTTTCTCCCTCAGCCCTGCTGTTGCCATTTCCCCCTTCGTTTCTGCCATTACTTTTGTTATGTTGCACACTCATCGGTTCTGTGTTCTAGCTCTTCCATGAACCTTGACTATGTATACAAAAACCAAACAAACAAAAAAACTCTTATCCATAATGACAAACAAATGACAATACATGGGTGTTGCTCTGCTACTAACTATGATATGCCCCACTTGAAACTGTTTATAAGATGCTGTTGAGGTTGCCCTGACGCAGACCTGTTTATGAGACTTCTAGTGATGAAGAATCGTCTGCTCTGCCCTTGTATGTATGATATATGTTGATGTGTATGTTGATGTATGTTGATTGTTGATGTGTATGCCCTTGGCCCAACAGGATGGGGTTATTCTTGTACATCAATTGTAATATAAATTGTAATAATTGTAATATTTTAATTGTAATATTGTAATTATAATTATTTATATAATAATTACATATTAATTTTAATTATATTAATTAATTATATATAATAATTTAATTATAATTATAATTATATATTGCAATATTGTAATATTGTAATCTATCTATAATGCCAGTAATCTCTGTGTGTCTGTCTGTGACCGCTGTTTCTCGACAACCACGGGTCCGATATACTTGAAACTTGCCAGGTATATTGCTGGGGACCCGAGGATGTGCCTTTTCAAGGTTTCATATTAATCGGACAAGTAGTTAGCGAGCTATGTCCAAAAAACGATTCAACCAATCAGAGAGCAGCGAGCTATCACGTGTGCCGAACGTGGCGAACAGACTCTGCCTCGGACGGCACATTTGAGAGCGTATTCATTTATTTCACGTTGGCAAACTATGTTGCCGCTATGTTGGCGTTAAACTATGTTTTAAAACTAATTAAAACTAATTTGCGATTCTTTCGCTTTCCTGCGCGTTTGTGCACGCTATGGCGATTTCTTTACCAAACTCCGCAAGCCGTTCGCTTTGGACCAAACCATTTCATGTAAATAGAGGGGGGGGATTGTCACCGTACTCGCAAGCCGTTCGCTTTGGACCAAACCATTTCATGTAAATAGAGGGGGGGGATTGTCACCGTACTCGCAAGCCGTTCGCTTTGGACCAAACCATTTCATGTAAATAGAGGGGGGGGGGATATAATTTTAGATATATATATAGTACGGGCATGCCCTAGTTGTAATAATTGTAATTGTAATATCAATAATTTTAATCTATATATATAAAACACAGTTTGTTTGTTTGTGTGTTACCTATAGACTCCTAAACGGAGAGGCTCACCTACTTTGATTTTTGGCATAGACATGGCCATTGGGCCCGGGAAGGACATGGCCCACCTAAAAATGACCTCCGATGACGAGATCCATATTTTTTATTCATAGTTAATGTAGCGCATTTCAGCGAGGAACATTATACCCTGAATCGCAGCCTGTGCCACAGCAGCGCGCTGATTCGCTCAGAGCGATCACGTGATGTTCCATCCTCGCCGCCAGACATGCTCACGTACTCGATTTTTGGCATAGACATGGCCATTGGGCCTGGGAAGGACATGGCCCACCTAAAAATGACCTCCGATGACGAGATCCATATTTTTTATTCATATTTACCTCAGTGCATTTCAGCGAGGAACATTATACACTGAATCCCAGCATGTGCCAGAGCAGCTCGCTGATTTGCTCAGAGCGATCACGTGATGTTCCATCCTCTCCGCCAGACCACTGAACTGAAAATATATAGAATGACCATTGCCATTCACACCACACAGGTGGAGATGCAGCTACCGGGCGCCATCTTGGTTGGCACTCGATGCTGGGCGATGGTGATTTCCGTCATGCATTTGCACGTAGTTCAGAGCAAAAAGCGATTGCGTTTTTTCACCTTTTGTGCGATCGTGTTTTGTGTCGATTTTGTGCGATATGAATTAAACGTCTTTGAAACAGCTGTGAAACGTCTTTCCACAACCCTTCCGTAACCGATTGGAGCAGTTTATTGCCGCACAAAATGGCATTTTAACAGTTGTCTGGCTTTTAAAATCTGGGACACGTTCAAAACAAACGAGATCCGCGAAGCGAGTTGGTCGAGTCGTGCTAACCAAGATGGCGACACAGTGGCTACACTTTTCACGGAGTATGAGCATTCTATATATTTTCAATTCAGTGTGCCAGACTCGCTCACATACTTCATTTTTGGCATAGACATGGCCATTGGGCCTGCGCCAGAGCAGCTCGCCGATTCCCTCAGAGCGATCACGTGATGTTCCATCCTCGCCACCAGACTCGCACCATATATCACGGTGTAATTTGTGCGAGGCTTTTGTCCGAGTGAGCTTGAGTCGAGGGGTCGAATGTACGGGTTGGGAATGTATGGGTCTCCCTTCCCCCGCCCGGCAACGCCAGTACTGGAGGGCGTCATAGGATCGGTGAGTCTCCGAAACCCGCTTCGTGCTGTTGTCGCGAAGATGCAGGACGATGTCGCGATTGCTGTACTGCTCTCCTACCATGAGAACTGCAACGTCATTGTTGACTGGGCCCTCCCCTCCCCCCTCTCCCTCCCCTTCCCTCCCTCCTCTCCCTCCCCTTCCCTCCCCCTTCCCCTCCCTTCCTCCATCCTCCCCTTCCCCTCCCCCCTCCCCTTCCCCTCCTCCCCCTCCCCCTTTTCCCCTCCCCCCTCCCTCATCCCCCTCCACCCTTTCCCCTCCCCTCCTCCCCCCTCCCCTCTCCTCCTCCTCCTCCCCCCTCCCCTCTCCTCCTCCTCCTCCTCCTCCTCCCCTTCCCCTTCCCTTCCCTTCCCTTCCCTCCTCCCCTCCCCTTCCCCCTCCCCTTCCCTCCTCCCTCCTCCCCCCTCCCCTCCCCCCTCCTCCTCCCTCCTCCCACTCCCCTCCCCCTCCCCCTCCCCTCTCTCCTCCCCACTCCCCCCACTCCCCCCTCTCCCCGTTCCCTTCCCCTCCCCTTCCCCCTCCCCCCGTTCCCCTCTCCTCCCCCGCCCGGCAACGCCGTGTACTTCTGCTAGTTATGTATAATCAATTGTAATATCCTTGTATGTTGATGTGTATGCCCTTGGCCCAACAGGCTGGGGTTATTCTTGTACATCAATTCCTGGCCCACAATCCCCTGATGATTGACAAAAAACATTGATTTGTCTGGACAAAGTAGGTTTCATATAGCCAACTTGGAGAATGCCATCCTGGCAAGGTATAGGAATGTGCTCCCAAAACATGTCTGTGGTGACCTTTAAGTGTCTTTCTAAAAAAGTAAAAGAAAAACAAGGTACATGCATTTGGAGCAGATGAAGAAAAACATTTTCACTTTCAGGTTTTTTTGTTTTTTTTTCTATACAAGATCGAGGCTCGTGTAAGAGCTAACATCAATCACAAAAACAAAAAACGGACACATAAAACATATGATAAAGGGAGTGGGAGACAAGATGGGAGAGAGAGGGAAGCACACAAGTACAACAGTAGAGAACAGGGACAACGGAAGATCTGTGGGAGGGAGAGGGCTTGGGGGGGAGGAGGCATCTTTAACATATTTAACATTTTTGGACATTTTGATCATCTTTAACGACATTCCACATGTGTGGGTGCACGTCGGTCATTTTGGAGGTGAGAACCTTCAGTAATACTTGAATATGTTCCTGATACATTTTATTATATCTCACATTGTAGAGTTACAAGAAGGACAATCTGAACTTGATGAGCACAGAATAATATAAATATTATATCTGTAGCGATTTTTAATTCAGCCACAGAGCTGAGGTGGGCGGAGGTTATGTTTTCACCCCTGTCTGTCTGTCTATTTGTTTGTCTGTCTGTGAACAGGATATCTCACAAAGTTGTGGACAGATTCGGAGGAAATTTGCTGGAGAGGTTGGGTGTGTGAAAAGGCCGAAATTATTAATTTTGGTTAAATTGTGGATGCAGCTCTGGCCTAGCAGAGAAATATAAAACCTAAACTGTTCAGCCTGGCGGAGGTGTGCTCTCTACCGAGTGCCGTTCTAGTTAACCCTAACAACTCGCCAGAGGAGAGGGTATTGCATGGATCAGGTGACGCCCATTTGTTTGTCTGTCTGTTTGTCTGTCCGCACAGAATAAATATGATTTTCTCTGCAACCGTTGGTCCGATTGACAGCAAATTTTCAACATAGGTGCAACTCCACCTGTTTAATTTTTTAATGATAATTATGACGTCATAGGTGATGTGGCACGGGCGCCATCTTGGAAAAACCGAAAATGTTTGCACCTCCATATCTCCGAAAGCGCTGCATAGAAAAAATTGAGACATGGCTCATTGTAAAGAACTCTTCACGTGCAATAAAATATGTTAATGATGATGTCATAGGTGCCTCCATTATGACGTCATAATTCGACAAGTACAAAACTTCATCTGATCAAGATGAAATTTCTTGAGCATCATCTAGGGATAAATTGGAGAAAAAAAAGATGACGTCACCAGTCACGTTGTTCAGCCGCCATATTTGTTTCTCGACAAAAGCCTTCAAAACCACTGAAAACACATCCTGGCGAGGGTCTGCAAGCTCCGATTGCTCTTTCTTGTTTTTATTGTGAATGTTTCATTCCTTTTGCTTCATGTAATCCTTCCCCCAACATTTGCTAGTTCTTTCCTGAATTCTGGTCAAATCAAATTAATGAAATACAACTGTAAATAATGAAAGCTGGTAGATAGAAATATCAATCTCGCCCATTTGTGGAAGCTGTTCATACCTGAATCACCCAGTCGTGGAAGCTGTTTGTACTTGGATCACCCAGTTGTGGAAGATGGTCGTACTTGGATCACCCAGTAGTGGAACTTTATACTTGGGACGGGATGCCTTGATGCATGACCAGATGTTGTATATTGATAAATTATGCACAATACTCTGTGTTGCAGAGCGTTGGTTCTCCTGAAGAAGTTTCTTGGCTGGGGGTCATTCTGGGTGGTTTTCCATCCCTCTCTCAGCAGAGGTTAGGGCAGGAATTTGTAATTTGTTCAGGGTGCCGCCGATACCTCGCCTACTCTTCACGTAGGACACCATGGGATCTTTAACATCCACTAACTAATTCTGGCAGATGGGATGCTCATTTTAACGTCCATGTATGTGTCGTGTGAGGAACGGCACACACATTGATGAATCACCCTGCCTGTGAAACACTGGGTTTATAGCTGGGTCGAGATTCAAACCCAGGCTAGACAGCTCAGAGGTGTGTGTGCATACCTCCAGGACATCCTGTCTGCCCTGAAACATGATAGGATATCCCAATTATGACTCTGAGCTGTCTGATCATGAAATTGTTCCCTTGTCAAGAGAAATCAAACTAAAACTGCTGCCAAGGCGTGGTGCTGGCAGGAGGTGTTGCATCTTAGAGCATGTCGTATTTTAGAAAGAGATGCACATCCATTCCATCTGAATTTAGGTTGTGGATGTTAAAGGTCCCACAGTATATATATATATATTTTTAACCATGGTCCAGGCTCATGGAAGAAATAGGACACAGAACAGATGAGGACATAACATAACAAAGGTAACAGCAGTTGAAAAGGGGAATGTCAACTGCAGGGCGAAGGGAGAAAGTAGATGGAGATGGACAAACGAGGGATGCAGGTAACGATGAGAGGTAGAGGGGAATAACGCGATGGATAAAAGTGGACAAGATGGATACACAAGAAAAATTGTGGGAGGTGCTGGGGTGGTTTAATGGATGTAGAAAAGTTAATGGCTTTGGATGGGGGATGACTTGAGATGATGGTGAGCAGCTGACTTGAAGACCTGGAGGGAAGAATGAGATTGAAGAGAGTGTGGAAGGTGATTCACCTGGTATGCAAAAATGAGGAATAAATGAGTGGAGGTGAACAGTGGTTCTGGATTTTGGTAATTTCACTAGGAGGGGGTACAAAGCACAGAGAGGGCAGAGCGTGCAAGACCAGAAATGAGGCGGAAGAACTCAGAGAGACTATCGACCTATCGACGATGGCGAAGTGATGGGCCCATAGACTCAGCTCCATCATGAGATTCCAATGATCTTGAAAGCTTTGGTTTCCATGGTGTCAAGCTGGGCAAGATGTGAGGCAGGGGAACCAGCCCAGAGGGGAGAACAGTACTCCAAGCTGTGGATGAAAGCCTTGTAGGTAGATCAGAGCTCAGGTTTTTAAAACATTTAAAACACAAGGATATTATGCGCAAAGAAATACAGATTTATTTGTACATAATATCCTTGTAGCTACAGAAGCTGAACTTGGAGTGGCATACGCAATTTTCAGGGACACATCAAATGCATCACTTCGATTACTTGAAACTATGCCAGCCAGAAATGAAATGAAAACTTCTGCAGACATCGATCTGACAGTCATTCTGCATGACAGGGCAGAATATTGTGCAATCAATAATGCATCAGGAAAAAGTCAAAACCTTCCAAGGAGTTCTCATGACTTGGCACGCTGAATCAGAGAAGGGTTAGGCGGGACGGTAGCAATGTCATCTCCGGGCATCTTGATTGTTCGGAGTGGCATCGGCTATTGGATAAGCAAAACAGATGCATCTCACTCAACTATTCAAATAGGCCTTGTTGTATTATAAATTACTCAATAAATCAGTAAAGTCAAAGTCAAACGAGACTCACATGCTGCATTTTCTTGTTTAAGGAGAGCGTGTCAAGCACACAATTACATATTCTACCTTCCAAAAGCATAGATATTTCTGTGATTACTCATATTATTTGCTCTAACAGCTGACAGGAAGGCCTAGAGGTATGTGCACTCACCTCTAAGCTGTCTAGCCTGGGCTTGAATTCCAACACAGCTATAAACTGTCATGCTCTGTGTTCCACAGGTAGGATGATTCTTCAATGTGTGTACCTTCCACCATATGGATGTAAAACGGGCTTCCTGTCTGCCAGCATTAGTGGGTGGATGTTAAGGATCTTACGGTGTCCTCCACGAAGAGTAGGCAAGCAATCGGTGGCAGCATGAACAAATTACAAATTCCTGCCCCAACCATAAGCAAACAACAGGCCTGGGCAGCCAGTTCAAGAAAGACCTGGGCAGCCAGTTCAAGAAAGACCTGGGCAGCCAGTTCAAGAAAGACCTGGGCAGCCAGTTCAAGAAAGACCTGGACCAAAAACCTTATCTGGCCAACCCCACAATAAAGAAAGGACCGCCCCTTTTGCACCTTCAAATGAATAGGGCTGCCATGGCGGTTTCCTAGGCTAATGGGCACAATCCAGGACAGGTTGCCACTCTGACGCAGGTTTCCCAAATGGCTCATTTCTCCCAGAAAGCTGGTACTCATTTTGCTGACCATGGAAGGATGAGACGCTGAGTCAACCTATCTGGTTTTAATTCAACAGCATAACAGGGGTCTGAACTCAGGACCTTGAGATCTCAGGCCAGCCACCTTAACCGTTAAGCCATCACCAGGTTTACCCCTCATTAATGTGGGATTCACGCGCATAATAACCTCTTACTCATATACATGGTGCATATACATGGCCTCGGGTGCCCTGTGGCAACGATTGCGCGGATTGTGTGTGGTTAAGCCAGTGGCTAATGATGTGACTTACTCTGATGTTAAGTTGTTTGGTGCTTCCGAACCTCTGCTCGGACGTCCTTCTTGGGCACGACCTTTTGAATCGGCATAGGCGATTAGAGATGCAATTCGGTGGGATTCACACGCTCTCCGTGGGCTCCGGCCTGGCCCCGGTATGCGGCCTAGCAGAGATAGCGGTCGAACCGCCTCAACTAGTCCTGAGCTTAACAGCTAATTGCCGACCGGTCACCATGAAATCTAGACAGTATTCTCAGCCAGATGTAATATTTTTAGCTGAAGAAACTAAATGCCTTTTGCTCGAAGGCATCATTAAACCCAGCCGTTCACCGTGGCAAGCACAGGTGTTGGTCGTAAACAGCCCAAATCATCGTAAACGGATGGTTGTGGACTACTCGCAAACGATTAATCGTTACACTCAACTTGATGCATACCCGCTTCCCCGTATGGATGACATGGTTCGGGCAGTATCTAAATATAGAGTATTTAGCACTCTTGACCTCCGAAGCACGTATCATCAGATTCCTATATGGGTAGCCGATCGACCTTACACGGCCTTTGAGTCTGGACAGCGGCTGTACCAATTCCGCAGAATTCCATTTGGTGTTACGAACAGCATTGCATGCTTCCAACGAGCTATAGATGAGATTTTGGCGAAAGAGCAAGTGAAAGATGTTTTCGTTTATGTGGACAACGTAACCGTTTGCGGCTGGAATCAGAAGGCCCATGACTCAAACCTGCGGCGCTTTCTGGAAGTGGCCCGTAAATACCGGTTGACCTTCAACAAATCAAAATGCAGCTATTCTGTGAGAACCATACATCTTTTGGGCTGCACGGTGTCCAGAGAGGAGATAAGGCCTGATCCGGCACAGCTCCAGGCCCTACTCAACCTTGCCCCTCCCGTCGATCGGGTGACTTTAAAGGGAGCTATGGGCTTAATTGCGCGTTACAGTCAGGGGTCTCGAGGTTCTCAGAGAAGATAAGACCACTCGTCGAGTGCAAAACATTTCCGCTGACGTTGGCTGCTCAAACGGCTTTTCGGCAACACAAGAGTGATGTCGCCGGCGCTGTTGTGACCTCAATCAACGAGACGGTCCCCTTTGTGGTGGAGACGGGTGCATCAGATTGCACCATAGCCGCAACACTGAGTCAGGGGGGCCGACTGGTAGCTTTCTTTTCACGCACTCTATCTGACAGTGAGCGATGCCACTCCTCCATCGAAAAGGAGGCTTACGCCGTGGTGGAATTGGTCCGTAGATGGCGCCATTTCCTCTGGGGGAAGCGATTCACAGTAATCACTGATCAGCAGTCAGTCTCGTTCATGTACGACAGGAAACATTCTCAAAAGATTAGGAATGAGAAGATCGCATGCTGGCGCATTGTACTGGCTGACTATTGCTTTGAAATTGTGTACAGGCCAGGGAAAGACAACCGTGCGGCCGACGCTTTGTCTAGGCCCATCTGTGCCAGAATGACAGTCGACGAACTACGGTCAATACACACTGCGCTTTGTCATCCGGGCATCGCATGAATGGCCCACTTTGTTAGACGTAGAAACCTGCCTTTCTCCGTGGATGATATTCGTCAGTTATGTAAGACTTATCGGTTTTGCGCTGAATTGAAGCCGAGCTTCTACAGGCCTCCTATGGGTACACTCATACATGCTGGGCCACCGTGGGAGCGACTGAATATCGATTTCAAGGGGCCTCTGCCCAGTGGGGGGCCTAATCCGTACATGCTGACAATAGTGGATGAGTTTTCTTTATTCCCATTCACAAACTTGTGCTCGGACACGTCTTCCCTTACCGTCATCCTTTGCTTCTGGCAACTGTTTTTGATGTTTGGATATCCAGCATTTATACACAGCGACCGCGGGGCGGCTTTTATGTCACGGGAGATCAAACTATTTATCCTCGAGCGTGGGATCGCTTCTAGCAATACCACCGCTTACAATCCCAGAGGGAACGGATAATTGAACGTTACAACAGGATTATCTGGAGGGCAGTTACGATGGCCTTGTATACCCTCGGCCTGCCCCCGAGCATGTGGCAATGGGTGCTTCCTGAAGCACTACACGCTATCAGGTGTCTTTTGTGCAACACCACTAACGCTACCCCTCACGAGCGACTATTCAAGTACCAACATCGCAGCTCCAGTGGTCAGCCCCTACTCTCGTCGTTAGCCGAGCCTGGACCGGCTTTACTAAAACGTATTGTCCGCCAGAGCAAATATGAACCATTTGTGGACCGCGTGGACATACTGGACGTGAACCCCGAATACACGAACGTACGATTAGCTGACGGCCGAGAAACAACAGTGCCGATTCGACATCTGGCGCCTTGTGGCGAGATGGACGAGCAGGCCAACGAGAGGGGATCGGCTGAGGCTGGCTCAGCTTCCCCTGCCCGGGCGGACTCATGCCCGGTCGCAGCTACTGGGGGTGACGCTGCTTCTGATTATGACAGCATGTCTCCCTTGCCACAGGCCACGATCTCGCCGAGTACTGAGAGTAGATCGCTGGGCAAGGGAGTGCGGTTGATACCTAACATGGGCGCTCATGGAGGGGATGGTGTATACCGCACGCGAGGTGGTAGGCTTTGTCAGCCGCCGACCCGTTTTGGCTTCGATGACTATTAGTTGCATTCTTAAGAGAGGGAGATTGTGATGAAATCAGAAGAAGAAGAAGAATAAGAAGCAGAAGAGGCGTGTTGCGGGCGTGTAATAAACATATCTGTCTGCGATGGGCAGACGCCTGCTGATGTAAGATAATCTAAGTATTTAACCAGCTGAAAGAGTCGACACTGCGAGTGCTGCCATGAATTCTGAGAGATCTTGGTGAGATGTGATTACGAGCTTTGACTAGTGATTTAGATTGCTTAGTTCATTTTATAAACAGTCTTGGACTCTTGATGTGCCTAAAGTTGCTTTGTAGAGCTAATAAGATGACTGCTGTGTTTATAATAGGTAAACGCCAAGTCGATTACAATAAAGCCTCATATTCTGAAGAGAGGTCTTGGAGTCGAATTACACTACAAAGATAATCCATTATTTTATTTATATAATATCTTGTGTTGATATTTCCCTGAAAATGACAATCGTGAATAGCAAATAACATCAATCCTTGAAACATCATCCTAATTTTATCAATCTCTTCCGTTGTAAGGAAAGGTGTATTATCACCCTCATACTTAACGTTCATTTATCTTATTAATCTTGTAAAGTAATTCATTTTTGGTGTAATTTTAAAATAGTTATGTTTCTTTATATCTTTTTTATCATCATTAATTAAAAGATAATCACAGAATATACATTGTTTATAGGCTTTTGACTGTGTTTAATCCCACTCTATCGCAAGTCAGACAATTCTCTAATTTATCACATGGAGTATTGGGGAATTCAAGAGGCCCAACATCTGGTATATCATTTAGATTCATCATATTTATATAGTAAAAGAGTACTTAAACTAAAAATCATCTTCACTATAATAGGTGCTTTCATAATCATCATCATCTATAAAACTACTTTCATAGCTATCGTTAGAACACAAACTCTCAGTATCATAACTGTCTTGCGAAGACAAAGTCTCACTACCACTATCATCACTTTTAAAATCAACAAAATCTTCACTTGAATAATGACTCATATTTAATTAGAAGAAAAAACATTGCCGTCTATATCAACAAACTTTTTTCTTTAACAGATTCAATGACTAAATTTTTAATATTAAAGATAATTTTAAAATGGATCCTAACTACTATTGAGCGAAATGACATTTCTCCTGTTATATTAACATCTTTCATTTTATCAATATTGACATCTTTGGGGTTATTAAAGAATATAGAAATTTCGCCGTGTTTAGAGCTAATAGTTTTATCCTCCTTTTTGCTAACTTCAGTAAAAAGAGTTTTCTTTTTTGACACTTTTACATCTTTCATTACCTCCTCTAGTTTGCTATAGCTCTCCATTAATAGTGGTAAAACTTTCGTTATAACTACTTTAATTGATGGTTTTCCAAAGATAGAAAATGCCCTTCCTTTAAAGGGGATTGAGGAACTCATATTTTCTTTCATAATAATAGGTTTAATCCAAAAGTTATTATAATCATCTATATTCAATTTTACATCAGTACAATATATTTCAGTATCCCTTTTAATTGTGGAAATTGAAAGAAATTTGTCTTTTGTGTTTTGAAACATTGTATTTATTAGGCAAAAAAAGTGATTATCAAGAAATCAATGGGAAAATAATTTATTATAATCTCAAAATGATATGTGGTTCGGGAGGGGGTCAGATGAAATCATTAAGAGAAGTTTATCATTTCATATTGGCTCAACAGCGATACCTTAACCAAGAGTTAAATTCTAATGTAATATTTATCAATATTTTAGATGGTGATTCTGCTTTTAAGAAAATTAAGCTATTACCTAAAAATGAAACACAAGTATTCGTTGGGTCTCTGTATGAATACAATGAAAAATGGGGGGAGCGAGGAAAGGGGGTGCAATTTTTGGTGAGCTAGAGTGCTAGTCAATAAGTTTCCTTAATTTTCCGCATTGACTTCAATGTTAAATTTTGTGTCCTGGAACCCCCATTCTTCTTTTGCCCTTATCGCAACAGGACATGCTATATCAGCGAAACATTCTCCCCATGTTCCAATTAATCATGTTCTGATTATGTAAGTTGAACTATTCCCTTAATGGGTATTCTCATAACACATCATGGATTGAAAAAGGCAGTGAAAAAATTTCCTATCTACCAATGACGAACTCAGCAGAGTGATACTATCACACCAAATAGGCAAAGACATGGCATGGCCAACAACAATAAAAGATGAGGTTATCATTCCGATAAGCTATCGAGAATACGGAAGAACATCTAGTGTGGTATAGGTGCACAACGGATACAATCCTGAACAGAGTGTCACCCCATGGCACAGCCAAACTGATACTGTCGAGAAACATTTGTAACAGATTATATGCAATGCCTGAAACCTCCAAGACAGTCACATTTTTCTGTACATGATGATTGAGGGACTTTCATAATCCTAACAGCTTTCTAAGGGTAATGAGAAAGAATCCCAAAATGCAAAGCCCATCCACGTCTGCTTTGTACAATACTCAAAATAAACTTGACCAAAACTACAGATAAAACGTGTGTGTGTATATATTCTCATAATAAGATTTTGTTGAAGATTTCTTGACAAAAGCTCAATTGGTAAAAAAAAAAGTGATGGCTTCGACAGACACACTGAAGCTCTATGGTAAATAAATAAAGAACCACGGAAGCACATAATTCAACGGGGGCGTCTTGCGCTTGATAAGCAATCATTATATGGCATTATCATTATAGGTTACCTAATCCTAAGAGGGGGACATTATGGATGAGCTCAATTTGATATGAGTCAAAAAGATCCATCTCTGTTTCCAAGTGGAGGGAAGGTGAGAGTGGAGGTGTTAGGTAAGAGGGGAGGGGGAGAGGAGTGTGTGGGGAGAGTGCAGAGAGGAGGTGAGTGAGGAGAGAGGAGGGGAAGAGGAGGTGAGGGAGGAAGAGGAGGGGAGAGAGGAGCAGAGGGAGAGTAGAGAGGCATAGAGAGGAGGGTCGAGGGGAGAGAGGAGGAGAGGGAGAGGGAAAGTGGAGGGGGAATAAAGGGGAGGGAGGAGGCAGGAGAGAGAGTGGATTGGAAAAGGGCAGAGAGGAGAGAAGAAGAATGTATGCAGTCTTATGTGTAGTTTGTAAAAATAATTTTCCTATCCAAGTTTTAAGGTGCGCAAAAAAAGGAAGTTACAGAATAGGCCTTGAACACTTTTGATTGTTTCACCTACCTGGAAATAAACAGTTTACAGGTGGGGGGGGGGGGGCAATGTAATCGGCTTTCCCCTCAGCAACCACATTCCCGGAACTCGATTCCAAGGCGAATATAATTCCCAGTCACGCGCAGTGGCGGGGCTAATAAGGGCTATTTATAGTCTCTAAGTCTTTGCATTTTTACATTTTGACCAAATTTTAAAATCTTTTCTCCATATTCTCATAATAAGGGCTTGTTCAAAATTCGATGACAAAAGCTAAAATTGTTATAAAAAAAAGTTATGGCCTGGACAGACAGACAAACGTGTGCACGCACAGATAGACACACACATACACACACACATATATACACACATATATACACACATATACACACACACACACACACACACACACACACACACACACACACACACACACACACACACACATAGTAGCGATTACATAACCCTGTTTTTTGCTGTGGGATGGAGGGGTAGGGGGGGGGGGGGGGCTAAAAAGCTCAGGAAACTTTCACTCCATCAATGTGGTGCTCAACTCGTTATGTGTCATCTGTTTTGGTGATCTAAGACTCATGAAGGAGTTTATACAGATACAGGGCAATTCATTGGTTGAAACACCAGCACAGTCATCTGCGGAGCCTTCCAATCACCCCTTTTAGGATGAGCACTCCTGAAATAACGAAGATGACCTCAGGAAAAAATCTTCACCTTGTTGCAGAATCTCTCTGTCTGGAACAATAATCTGAAACTATACAATACTCGAAACTATACTCTGAGGTTTCTGGACTTCAGACCAAACCTCGTTGGGTTAAACCGGTTTAATGAGCGCTCAACCGTCCCCTTCCCTCAGAGCATATTTCTGGTGTGGGCAGTAATTCCATTTGTCTGAAGGCCTTTGAGCTTCTGCATAGCCAGATGACATAGCTCGCTATAAGAGCCGTTTTGGATTCAGTGGCCATAATAATCTTCCCCTTTCCTTTTGGAATGCCGAAAAGGGCAAGGCATTTGCTGAAAGATGTATTATAAAATCCTCTACTACCTATTTCTACTGGAAAGTAGTTTACAGACCATCCTCAATGTTCACAATCAGCTACCAGGTCTTCGTATTTGCCTTTCTTTCTGGCATATGCATTGGACAGGTTCTCCTCCATTGGGACTGTCAATTGAATACTGGGGACATTCTTAGTTACTGCCGAATAGATGGTGATATCAGGCCATTTGGCGTTTCCGTAATTTGTGGAGGGAACACTATTGGCTTATGGTCTTCATCCATCAGAAGCATCCAATCATTCGCCTTCTGTGTGATGTCCTGTGTTTCTCCCTGTGGAAGTGGCAGGGCTGGGTTCCTATAGGATGTAACATCTGCTGTACGGAATGCAATGGTGGGAATGGAATTTGGCTTTGATACAAAACTGGTCTTCTTATTTGCATCTTTGATATAAGGAGCCAGGCCTGATGCAATCGCTCTTAGGGTTTGGTCATGGCGCCAGTTGTATCTTCCATTTTGGAGAGAGTAGCTGCACCCATTTGAGATGTGGAGCAATCAGTGTTTAGTGGTGATGATGGCACAGTTGACACAGTCCAAGGTTGGTTTTGCCCCACAATCTTAGGTTGGCGAGGGAAGGGAGTTGGTCGTGGATTGCGTCGATGTGGAATGACAACAGTTCCGGTGTCCATACATAGAGGAGTTTCTTCCATGATGTATCGGTCTGTATGGCAGACTCCCATCTCAACCACTGTCCTTGTTTAGCACATCCAAACAGGTAGACCAACATGTCTTCCTCGTCGATATCCTTTACCAAATTAGTAAGGCATTTCTTGTGTTCTCTTCTGGTCATATCTCTTATCAGCTATTACTTTTTCCTGTAGCCGAAGCCTGTTCGGTCGGTTTGACCTCTGCACATCTCATTCAGGATAAGGTGTCGCTCCTTCCGTTCTATATCTGCCAATAACCACAGGAGATACCACTGTACTTTTACATGAATTACAAGGACATTTGGACACAATGGACAAATCAACAAGGGATATGGGATTTCGAACAACACCATACGCTATGGGCCCAGATGGCAGTATCATACTCATGTTGTCACTGCAGGACCTTAATATACATTCTGGGATGGATAGAGACCAGCAGGGAACCATATTAAAACAGAAATGTAACAAATGTAGTAACAATGTATGACAAAATCCGGTAATGGGCCGATTGGGAAACACATTTAAAGCACTCTTAAAAGTTGAACAGTGCGATTGGGAAACACACTTAATGTGCTATTAAAAGATTAACTCAACAACTCTCATCCATGAGAGCCTCCCCACGGTTATATCGGAACCATACGTCATATCAGATTTGTCACACGGTCACAGATTGTTTAACCCGAATATGGAGCCATTCAAAAATTTTGTAACACTATTTTTTAGGGAGGTCTGGACCGACGGGCTGATTAAACCTTACTAATAATTTCGATTCGATATATGATTAGATTTTTTGGGGTCCCTCATCGTGAGTAACACTCAACCCAAGCAAAGCCAATGGAAATCTGACGCAAAAAAGTGTATAATCAGCAGATCCTAGTATAGGTCGTAGTATAATCATACTTCTTCAGTAGTAGATTGTAAACAGCAACCGCTCAGGGTAGTACTACCATCCTGACTTAGGAGCGTTAAAGTGGTGCCCGGAACCATCTTACACTCTCCGTGTCAGGATTGCTGGTCTTACTTTCTGTCTCACTCAAACTATAGCTTCCGGGCAAGCTTCAATCTCTCTTTCTCACAAACAAATGTCATACACTTTTCATCATACACTTTTCTCCTCTTTTATTTAAGGCCTGGCCTCGATGAGGATGATATCGTCTGTGCCTGGAGCCTCCAACATAAAAAATAAATAAAAAAGATCGGCCTACAGGCCAGATGTCTTAGGCCCACCAGAAAACCAAGATGACGGCCATATTATTCCATCTGGGTGCTATGGTGGGTGTAGTAAAAGTGACAAATGTGGGTGGGGGTCCAACAGCTGTCTAACCAATGGGTGCACATCTTTAAAAAGCGACCCCCTAAAGGACACCAACAATTAACCACACAGAGATCTTGCAGACCTGCAACACCTCGCAGGTAAAAAGGTCAACCGCATACTTGACATGAATGAGAGTTTTGAATTTAAACTGGGTGTTGAAACACATTTTTAATCTTTCAAGGTCACTGGAGGGTGGGGAGGGGACACACACACACACACACACACACACACACACACACACACACACACACACACACACACACACACACACACACACATATATATATATCCTTATATCTATATCTTTCCCAGTTATCATAAACCCAGAGGTTAAACCATAAGGGTAACTTATCAATTGACCAGGTTGAGAAAGCAGTACAAGTAGAGAACTGTATGTAATTTACGTGAAAGTATTAAAAAGCAAGAATGTTTTAACAAGTGGATTCAAACCATTCTTTGTAAGTTAAGATGAGCCCAGGTGAACTGCTACTCCACTTAAATACTGTTACGGATTCGTCACTTCTGTCATTGTGGTTTTCATCCACTGTAAGCATTTTTGGTTCCATGTACTATTATTGTTATCGTTTAAGTGAAATGGAGATAACTGTTTTCAAAAGGTAAAAAATTAGTGTTTTAAAAGAAACCGGAAACCGGATCGGGAGAAACTGGAAGAAGAAGAGGAGGAGGAAAAAAAAAAGGCGGGGCAAGGGAGGTCGGGAAGAAAAGCCGAGCTGCTTTGATGTCTCAGGGAGACACTGGCAAACTGGGGTCACGAGCGAACTTTGGGTTTCCTGGGAAAGGGATTCCTGTGACAGAGTGGTTATCGCTGTGACAGATAAACCTGCGTGTCGGGTTTTGCGGTTGATTCCGAAGAGAATCGTTGGAGAGCAGGTACACCTCCAGTATGGGCCCGCCCGCCATTTCGCCTCGCTCCCGCCATTTCGCATCACTCCAGCTTTTTCACCTCGCTCCAGCCATTTCACCGCACCCAGCCATTAGCCTGGTTTGCGAGTGTAACGTGGATTTCGATTGGGAATTTGTGGTTCTCCGTTTGGGAGCCGCTGAACGTTCATACCCGAAGGTGTGATTTCCCAGTCGCCTTTTGGGTGCACCTTAGCACCTCTTTGGCAGCGTTGACTGTCAGCCGAATTGGATTCTGGTCTCGATTCGACATTTTTCTTGCGATCACCGGAGCGTGGATCGACTTTGGCTTGGTGCCGAGACAGTGCCTTTGGGAATGTTCTTTTCGCTCACTTGGAGCACAGTGAGTTATTGAATAAGAAACTGATGGTACCATCATAGGAATTATATGGTATTTTTGTGGTGCAATTGAAACATATTGTACTTGTGCTGTTATACTTGTGTGACCTTAATACAATACTTGTTTTTGGTAACAATTGGTTGGTGTGGTTTCACCATTGGTCATTGACACACATTATAACACATCTTTCTGCCGTGACTCCTTTCGGGGCTCGGAGGTACACCGTGACCAGGGTTTGGGGAGGAGCACGTAACAATACCTTGTCACTGGATCATTCAGATTGCCACCTGCACCTTCTACTCGGCCAATAAGGGCCATTCGTAGCACGCGTATACCAGTAAGCCAAATTAAACACGTAGGGACACATAATTATCCGAATTGTACGTCACAGTTGGCAAGACAAGTCATTTCATGACATATAATGATTGTGCACATCAGGAATTTGTCTAGTGCTCATCATCAACGCCTGGAGGTGTTTGGAGTTCAGTGTTGACTATCGAAGTCAGACACTGCCCTCAAACTGTCAGAGTTGCTAAGCTTGGGAAAGACTGCCCTCTATGCTTAAGATGTGGACAATGGAGCAAACAAAAAAAGCAAACAACAAACAACAGTGCGGATTGTTAAATGGAATTTGTGTGCTTGACAATCCACAGGTTACATTGAAACAACTGAATTTTTTTTCATGGATGCCAAACTTTATAGAAAAAAACATTATGGGTACTTAGTTGATGGCAATACTGTTTCCCCTATTTTATTACCCTTGTTGGTACCCCTTGGTCGGTGAAATAAATGAATGCAAGCAGGACGTTACAGTTGTCATGGAAAGTATGAACGCAGGCACCAGTAGGCCTATGTCTTAAGTTCCTTTACTGGCTGTACTCTGTATGGAAACTGTGCATGTGGCCTATGAGTTTTTCTGTTTCAATGCCAATGTGCCTGAGAGGCCATATTGGCAGTTATTAGTTGAAAAATTCCTTTGGTAAATGCAACACATTGTGCCATTCTTCTTCTTCCTCTTCTTCTTCCTGTTCATCTTATTTTTCTTATTATCTACTAGCAGGAGTACCCGGTGTTGTGGGGGGGAGGGGCAGGGTGGAAGGGAGGGGAGTGAGGGGTGAGGAAGGGAGTCGGGGGGAGTGGAAGGGGGAGGGGAGGGAGAGATGAGGGGAGAGGGAGGGGAAAGATATGCTACATACCGGTATACGTCTTTGGGGGGGGGGGGGGTGGAGTGAGCGGGGGAGATGGTGGCTTTGACAGGGCCCCTCCGTTTTGCGGAAGGGGGAGAAGAGAAGTATTCCAATTTACCTGTGCAAAGAGTGCTTTAACCTCAGTCTTGCCCAGGTAAAAAAAGAAATTGTAATACCCTCTGCCACCATCACCAGGTGGCACTACACGGTACATATTTAAGAGAATTTATGCCCCTCCCCCGGTCCCCCCCACACCTCCGCATGAAGCCGCGGCCACATAGTCTATGTTACCCCCCAGACAAAGGTGTATTTGTATTTGTACCCCGAGTAAAGTATTTAAGTGTTTATAGCTGGAATACCCGGCGTTGCTCAAGCGAAAAACAAACATTAACATATTTGAAATGAGGGCAAATATATTGGAAAAGCAATTACATCCAAATCAGAATCCATCACAAATGTCAAATCATCATTTTACCTTTTCGTTGAATATATGTTGGTGAATGTGCCATTGATCATGTTTCTGAGTTACGTTTGATGACGTTCAGGAAGAAGAAGAAGAAGAAGTCTTACCACCAGCTTCGACCACTTTCGGAATTGTTTTTTTATTTGTGTTCAAATGTCTGGTGATTGTTTTGTATTTATTTATGCGAATGTGTACTTGTATATAACTGTCATTAATCAAAAAGACTTAAGCACTATAGAGCCACTATAGAATGTATTTTTTTTTTTTTTTTTTTTTTTTTTTTGCCTAAAACACTCATCCACTCACTGATGAACCTCTGAAAGTTTGACGAAGATCCGTTCAGCCATCTCTGAGAAAAATGGCGACACAGACACACAGACCAACGGCTCTCTTATATCGTAGATCTTACTAGCAAATAAGCCGTTCTGATGGACAGGTTAATTACCCCACTTCCATGACGTCTATGGCTTTTGATGCAGAGAATTGGCGAATGTTATGACTTGTAATACGCCCTCACACCAGGCATGGAGCAAGGCCATACTTAAGAACACTGTGATATAATATGAGTTCCCTTCCAAGGAACTTCAACGCATGAGGATGCCGTTAATAGAGGTCCAATCATACAATATCCTTTTAGTTTTTTTTAACGTTAAACTCTCCAGTCATGGACCGTCTAGTCCTCATCAAGGCCAGGCCTTAAATGACACCTAAATAACTAAATAAATAGAGAAGTGAAGAGAAAGAAAAAGAATCAAAGCGTTTTTGAGGAACTGTGAATGAAATCCAACCTTTTGAAAATGGACAGATCATAACTGTTAGGAAAGACATGAGAAGGTAAAGAATTCCAGAGGTTAGCGGTGAAGGTTAAAGGAACAGACATCATGACGACCCACCCTTGAGTTGCCAACGGCCGCACAATGCTCACGTGATTGTGGTCGAGCTAATGGCAAAGGTGCACGAGCATACAGATCTTGGGAGCAAAATCCGAAGTAACAGCGATAGAATATTGACAAGTCAGATTGCTTTGGATTCAATTCTGTCCGGTAAGTATGTGGAGCTAGAACCTCCCCAGATGTGGGAGCAGTGCTCTATACAAGGACGAATCAATCCTTTATAATCGGAGCAGCAGTTCAGATGAGACGGATCTTTGACATCTCAAGAGCTCCCAGTTCATGATACGCAGATGGAGCTATTTGTACAACATAAGGTTTCCTAGATTTGATATAACAATGACACCAAGTGTGTTTACTCTATTGAATGGTAAAATTGTAGAGCCTCCAAAAGGGGTGAAAATGTTGAGAGTTGAGATGTTGAGAAAAGAGAAATAGGAAAAAAAGAAAATGTTTTCCTCTTTCTGTCAAGGCTGGAGTGCCCCAATGCAGTGTTCTAGGCCCCCATCCTATTCCCAAGCTTCATCAATAATCTCTCCGACTTTCTGGAAAAGCCTCATCCCTTTGCTGATGAACCCACCCTCTGCCGTGACATCCTTCATCCTTCAGATAGGCAGGCTACAGCCTCTTCCCGCTCTTCAGACCTTTATGACAAAATCTCAAACTGGTCAAACACTTGGAACATGTCTTTCAACACTGAGAAGTCCCACACATTCACTCTGTCTCTCCGAAAGGACTATACCACAATCCCTCCCATCTACTTCCTCAACAACCCTCTTAAAGAAATTCAGTTACTCCAACTCCTGGATCTCACTCTCAGCCATGATCTCTCTTGGGCAAACCACATTTCAAAGTTGTCCTCCAAAGCCAGTCATGGGTTGGGCATCCTCCGTCATACAAATTCCTTCCTTGGCACACCTGAACTCCTGTCCACCGACAAGGCTTTCATCTGCAGCTTGATGGAATACTGCTCCTCCTCTCTGGGCTGGCTCCCCTGCCTCCCACCTTGCTCAGTTTGACGTCGTGGAAACCAAGGCCTTCAAGATTATTGGAATCTCCTGTGAAGAAGCTGAGTCTTTGATGAGTCGTTGTTTTTACATTTTTGGCCTGTTTTCTCCAAACATAAATTATCTTATAGGACGATATGAGAGGTTATTCTTCTTCTTCATGTGTATGCAGCTCAAGGCTGTGGGGCTTTGCCTTCTCATAAACAGTCCACGCTGATCAATTATTCCTTTAGAACCCGTTGATGTGCCAACGCTAAAACTCGACTAGACCATAATCTCCCTGCCAACACACCACGCGGGTCCTTCAACACTTTCCTTTCATCAACAATTTATCTGCTTTCTAAAAAAATAGTCATTATTCATCGTAGTTTTATCTGCATTGGTCAAACAGCACAAAGAGTAAATCTACAAACACGAGTCGATCAGAAAGTCACCACAAAATAGCAAAAAGGTGAACAATGCGTGGGATTCAATAAGTTGTTGACAGATGTGGGATTCTCCCAGAGTTGAGAATTTCCAGGATTTTTCTACTTGGCAGAGGGATTAGCATCGTCGATTCCTGCCAGATACAAAATCCAGAAGCCGGGGCATTCCCACGCAATTGAAGCTGCGAAAAACACTGTTTATGCGCGTGACGTCAAAGGAGGGAACACTGCTCATCAACTACGTGTTGGCAACACGCAAGGATGAAACATCAGGCGAGCAGTCGCCACAGAGGGGAAAATACACAAGTGTTTGGAATAAATACAAAATTCCCTTTTTTTGGCTGTGACACACAGGAGGTAATGACATCTCACCAAACTTTCCTTGTGCCGAGACACACAGGTGCCGAATTCCAGCACGCAAACCTTTCCTTCTCAGCAGGCTGTGGTATGTTCCTGCATCATATAAAGTCCTTTGCCCCTATATATAAATCGATTATTTTTCCTCGACCAAATGCAAGAATTTTTTCAATAAGGCTTTATTAAATACCTCTGATGTGTGTGCAATATTTTTTCACAAAAATACATAAATAAAAAATAATAAAATAAAAAGGCAATACATAAGTGCATTGCGCAACATAATTAATTCTGAACGTTTTGACATTCTTGGCCCAACTACGGACTTAAACATCATGATCCGAACAATCCAGACCCTCTGTCTCTACGACTCTTGTACACATGGTGAAGATGTCATGTTAGCTGGCAACAGTCGATGAGATACTTTTACTCACTTACCCATTCTGTACCTATGCTCTTTTCTACCTCCATCGACCCGAACTAACACACTCTCTTACCTGCAGGTTACTGTGCTTCCTCCCCTCCCATCCACCCTTTTGTCCTGTTCCATATACTTCACACAAATATCAAAACTGATTGCTCCACCTAAGATGGCCCACATCCATATTTGGGCATCAGGACTGTATTTGAGAGCATCAAGGATGATGAGGTCCAACTGAAATCAAACTACGACACATGTTGGCTAAATTCACAACCGATAAATCATTGTACAGCGGTCGTTTCCACGCAATCACATGTGGGGTTTAACCTGAATACCAGATGCTGTTTGTCCCGTGCTGTGATAACATCAAACATGATCTAATGAGAGACAAATGGTAAGAAGCCTTTTGTAATTTGTAGATGGAGCGATCAGAGGAATAAAATGTATACATTGTGTCATAATGTCTAGATGGTGTATGAGGTCCACCATGAGATGATAACTCACAAATTGCTATAAAAGCTCCACCATGGGGCGATGCCATACACATTGGTATAAAAG
The DNA here is from genome assembly GCF_964187855.1 of Myxine glutinosa. Lineage (NCBI taxonomy): Eukaryota > Metazoa > Chordata > Myxini > Myxiniformes > Myxinidae > Myxine > Myxine glutinosa. Next base: position 68,212,191 of record NC_136268.1, on the reverse strand, counting down.
GTCCACCATGAGGCTACGTCATCCACATTGGTATAAAAGGTCCACCATGACGTTATGTCATACACATTGGTATAAAAGGTCCACCATGAGGTTATGTCATACACATTCGTATAAAAGATCCACCATGAGGTTATGTCATACACATTGGTATAAAATATCCACCATGAGGCTACGTCATCCACATTGGTACAAAAGGTCCACCATGAGACGTCCTCACAGATTGGTATAAAAGGTCCACCATGAGGCTACGCCATACACATTAGTACAAAAGGTCCACCATGAGGCTATGCCAGTATGCCATACACATTGGTATAAAAGGTCCACCATGAGGCTATGCCATACACATTGGTACAAAAGGTCCACCATGAGGTTATGTCATACACATTGGTATAAAAGGTCCACCATGAGGTTATGTCATAAACATTGGTATAAAAGGTCCACCATGTGGTTATGTCATACACATCGGTATAAAATATTCACCATGAGGCTATGTCAAGTATGTCATCCACATCGGTATAAAATGTCCACCATGAGGCTATGCCACACACATTGGTATAAAGGTCCACCATGAGGCTACATCACACATTGGTATAAAAGGTCCACCATGAGGCTACATCACACATTGGTATAAAAGGTCCACCATGAGGCTACATCACACATTGGTATAAAAGGTCCACCATGAGGCTACATCACACATTGGTATAAAAGGTCCACCATGAGGCTATGCCATACACATTGGTATAAAAGGTCCACCATGAGGCTATGCCACACACATTGGTATAAAAGGTCCACCATGAGGCTACATCACACATTGGTATAAAAGGTCCACCATGAGGCTTTGCCATACACATTGGTATAAAAGGTCCACCATGAGGCTACGTCATCCACATCGGTATAAAAGGTCCACCATGAGGCTATGCCACACACATTGGTATAAAAGGTCCACCATGAGGCCACATCACACATTGGTATATAAGGTCCACCATGAGGCCACATCACACATTGGTATAAAAGGTCCACCATGAGGCTACATCACACATTGGTATAAAAGGTCCACCATGAGGCTACATCACACATTGGTATAAAAGGTCCACCATGAGGCTTTGCCATACACATTGGTATAAAAGGTCCACCATGAGGCCACATCACACATTGGTATATAAGGTCCACCATGAGGCCACATCACACATTGGTATAAAAGGTCCACCATGAGGCTACATCACACATTGGTATAAAAGGTCCACCATGAGGCTACATCACACATTGGTATAAAAGGTCCACCATGAGGCTTTGCCATACACATTGGTATAAAAGGTCCACCATGAGGCTACGTCATCCACATCGGTATAAAAGGTCCACCATGAGGCTATGCCACACACATTGGTATATAAGGTCCACCATGAGGCCACATCACACATTGGTATAAAAGGTCCACCATGAGGCTATGCCACACACATTGATATAAAGGTCCACCACCAGCTATAAAATACAAGGTCTCTTACAGATTGTGCTGTGGTTGCCAACCTATGGTTCCTTGTTCGTGCTCTTATCTTTCTAAATTATGAACATCAAAGAAGGTCGCAGCACGTATATTTTGAGAGCCTTTAATCATCCATCTCAGGTAGGCCTATTCTGTGCATTCAAATCTCGTGAGACCTTCCCCCGATGTTCGACACAATTGACCTGCTATAATAACAGTTCACATTTATATCAGAGATCACTTACGATAGCTGGCGACCTTTGTAATGCACATGGAATCTCAACTACCCCAAAATGACGATATATAATATTTATTTGTCCTTGAACAGTGTCCACCTTGATAATGAACAGGTGAAGCCCCGATAGCACCTGCCATGAAGTTTAAAATTCGTTTTCCTGCAGAATTTCCAGAGGAATGGGCCTTCTTAATCATCACTTAAATCAGTGAACCTGACAATGGATTACATAACATGGAACTTGTTGTACAAGCTGTGATCGATAAACAAGGAAATTGATCTGGCTTGCACAGGTCACATGACAGGTTATTTCATTAACGTTGGGTTAGTTCATCAATATTGGGCTATTTCACACATTGGTAAGAAGGCTTTTGTAATTTGTAGATGGAGAGATCAGAGGAATAAAAGGTCCACCATGAGGTCCACCTGACTCGTGTTTGCTCAGATTAAATTTCAATCTGGAGTACATCAAACACATGAAGTTACCTTCCCCTGTTGGTTGTTGAAGTTCCAGGCCCCAAGAAGCGCAAAGCCTATAGATGAAGAGCAAAACCTATAGATGAGGCGCAAAGCCTATAGATGAGGCGCAGAGCCTATAGATGAGGCGCGAAGCCTATAGATGAGGAGCAAAGCCTATAGATGAGGCGCAAAGCCTATAGATGAGGAGCAAAGCCTGTAGATGAGGCGCAAAGCCTATAGATGAGGAGCAAAGCCTATAGATTAGGCACAAAGCCTATAGATGAGGAGCAAAGCCTATAGATGAGGCGCAAAGCCTATAGATGAGGAGAAAAGCCTATAGATGAGGAGCAAAGCCTATAGATGAGGAGCAAAGCCTATAGATTAGGCACAAAGCCTATAGATGAAGAGCAAAACCTATAGATGAGGCGCAAAGCCTATAGATGAGGCGCAGAGCCTATAGATGAGGCGCGAAGCCTATAGATGAGGAGCAAAGCCTATAGATGAGGCGCAAAGCCTATAGATGAGGAGCAAAGCCTGTAGATGAGGCGCAAAGCCTATAGATGAGGAGCAAAGCCTATAGATTAGGCACAAAGCCTATAGATGAGGAGCAAAGCCTATAGATGAGGCGCAAAGCCTATAGATGAGGAGAAAAGCCTATAGATGAGGAGCAAAGCCTATAGATGAGGGGCAAAGCCTATAGATGAGGCGCAAAGTCTATAGATGAGGAGCAAAGCCTATAGATGAGGCGCAAAGCCTATAGATGAGGCGCAAAGCCTGTAGATGAGGCGCAAAGCCTATAGATGATCGCGCAAAGCCTATAGATGAGGAGCAAAGCCTATAGATGAGGCGCAAAGCCTATAGATGAGGAGCAAAGCCTATAGATGAGGCGCAAAGCCTATAGATGAGGAGCAAAGCCTGTAGATGAGGCGCAAAGCCTATAGATGAGGAGCAAAGCCTATAGATTAGGCACAAAGCCTATAGATGAGGAGCAAAGCCTATAGATGAGGCGCAAAGCCTATAGATGAGGAGAAAAGCCTATAGATGAGGAGCAAAGCCTATAGATGAGGGGCAAAGCCTATAGATGAGGCGCAAAGTCTATAGATGAGGAGCAAAGCCTATAGATGAGGCGCAAAGCCTATAGATGAGGCGCAAAGCCTGTAGATGAGGCGCAAAGCCTATAGATGATCGCGCAAAGCCTATAGATGAGGAGCAAAGCCTATAGATGAGGCGCAAAGCCTATAGATGAGGAGCAAAGCCTATAGATGAGGCGCAAAGCCTATAGATGAGGAGCAAAGCCTATAGATGAGGAGCAAAGCCTATATATATGAGGTTCTTGGAAGACATTTACGTAATTATAGTTCCAGGAGAAACAGCACACTGACGCTTTCTTTTACAGAGACACAATTGGCATCAAAAGTTTGCCTTGGAGAGTCGGTTGGTCTGTCTATTGGTTGGTTGGTGTGTTGGGTGCTTTTGCTTGCTTCGTTGCTTTGATTGGTTGCTTTGTTCGTTGGTGGGTTGGTTGCTTGCTTTGTTCATTGGTTGGTCACTTGGTGGTTAGTTGGTCACTTGGTGGATTGGTTGGTTGGTTGCTTTGTTCCTTGGTTAGTTGGTTGGTCACTTGGTGATTGGTTGGTCACTTGGTGATTGGTTGGTCACTTGATGGTTGGTTGGTTACTTGGTGGGTTGGTTGCTTGCTTTGTTCATTGGTTGGCCACTTGGTGGTTAGTTGGTCACTTGGTGGATTGGTTGGTTGGTTGCTTTGTTCCTTGGTTAGTTGGTTGGTCACTTGGTGATTGGTTGGTCACTTGGTGATTGTTTGGTCACTTGGTGGTTGGTTGGTCACTTGATGGTTGGTTGGTTACTTGGTGGTTGGTTGGTCACTTGATGGTTGGTTGGTCCATTGGTGGGTTGGTTGGTTGGTTGCTTTGCTCATTGGTTGGTCACTTGGTGGTTGGTTGGTTGATCACTTGGTGGTTGGTTGGTCACTTGGTGGTTGGTTGGTTGGTTGCTTTGTTCATTGGTTGGTCATTTGGTGGTTGGTTGGTCACTTGGTGGTTGGTTGGTTGATCACTTGGTGGTTGGTTGGTCACTTGGTGGGTTGGTTGGTCGCTTGGTGGGTTGGTTGGTTGCTTGGTGGGTTGGTTGGTTGGTTGCTTTGTTCATTGGTTGGTCACTTGGTGGTTGGTTGGTTGGTCACTTGGTGGTTGGTTGGTCACTTGGTGGTCAGTTGGTCACTAGGTGGTCACTTGGTGGTTGGTTGGTTGGTTGGTCACTTGGTGATTGGTTGGTCACTTGGTTGGTTGGTCACTTGGTGGGTTGGTTGGTTGGTTGCTTTGTTCATTGGTTGGTTGGTTGGTCACTTGGTGATTGGTTGGTCACTTGGTGGTTGGTTGGTCAATAGGTGGTCACTTGGTGGTTGGTTGGTCACTAGGTGGTCACTTGGTGGTTGGTTGGTCACTAGGTGGTCACTTGGTGGTTGGTTGGTCACTAGGTGGTCACTTGGTGGTTGGTTGGTTGGTTGGTCACTTGGTGATTGGTTGGTCACTTGGTGGTTGGTTGGTCAATAGGTGGTCACTTGGTGGTTGGTTGGTCACTAGGTGGTCACTTGGTGGTTGGTTGGTCACTAGGTGGTCAATTGGTGGTTGGTTGGTCACTATGTGGGTTGGTTGGTTGGTTGCTTTGTTCATTGATTGGTCACTTGGTGGTTGGTTGGTTGGTCACTTGGTGGTTGGTTGGTCACTTGGTGGTTGGTTGCTTTATTTGGTAGTTAGTTGTTTGGTGGGTTGATATAGTCCACCAAGCTTAGTCAGCCATTGTCATCATGCAATCCACTCCTTGTTTGTCAATGCAAGTCCAGCAAAACATCTCACTTCCAATTCTTTACTCGTACCTTCTTCCACCTGTAGAAACATGTTCCAAATTCTGCCCAGTGCTGTTTTCTAAGTCAATTAAGGTGTCAGATCATCATCACCTTTGATCTAGTCAGTGACCTTTGGTTTTTAGCGCATCTCCTCCGGTCTAGCTCTTCAGCTCTCTGTGCCTCCCAAATTCCTCCAGGTCACACACATTCTTCCTATAACCCCCTCCTGCTTCAACTCCCAAAATCCAAAGTTGCTGCACACCTTCAATCCTCTCTGAGGAATCACCTTTCAGAGATGGTTCAATCATACTCTTCCCTCCTGACTTTAAACAGGGAGTACACCTATTATGACACCCTCACTTGCAACCTGGGAGTGCCTATTGTGGTTGTGTGCACTAAGAGTGACGTGCTGAGCATGCTGGAGAAAGAATACGATTACCGAAAAGAACACTTTGACTTCATCCAGTTCCACATTCGCACCTTTTGCCTAAGATATGGTGCTGCTCTCGTGTATACACCCATCAAGGAGGACAGGAACGTTCAGCTCCTCTACAAATACCTAGTGCACAGGCTGTATGGTTTTCCTTTTGAGATACCTGCACAGGTGGTGGAGAAGGATTCCATCTTTATACCGGCTGGGTGGGACAACAAGAAGAAGATGGCCATCCTGCACGAGAGTCTGCAGTCTGTCAAATCAGACGATCGGTATGAGGAGGTCATTCTCCAGCCGTCCATCAGGAAGTTGGTACAGGAGAAAGAGTTGACGTCTGAAGACGAGGAAACGTTCCTTTCAATGCAACAGGATATACCGGGAACTCCTCTAAGAATGACCGGTCGTTCTGGACCAATGAATGTGGCCAGCTTGTGGCCTCTATCTATAGGAAGCAAGAAGCTTGATTCGAGCAACATCATCAAAGGTAGCCCAAGCAATGGAGTACTTGCAAACTTTTTCAACAGCCTGCTCATCAAGAAGCCTGCTGGCAGTCCGGGCTGCTCTCCATCTCCCGGATCTTCATGAATATCCATATGTTTTATACTTTTCCCCCCCGCTTCCCATGCCTCCTCTCCCTCCCACAGATCTCTCGATGTCCCTGCTCTCAAATGTTGTTTGTTTCCTTCCCCCTCTCTCCCCATCTTGTCTACCGCTCCCTTTATTATATGTTTTATGTGTCGGTTTGACTTTTTGTGTGATCAATGTTAGCTCTTTCACGAGCCTCGATCTTGTATACACCAAACATTTAAAAAAAATCCCCGATCCATACCTACAACTATTTCTACCCCAATTAACCCGACCTCACTGAACTCTCATAGTTACAGGTCACGCTCTCCTCCTGTATATCCTGTTTTGTTGTTTTTTTTCATTCACATGTTCGTTGTATCCATCTGTGGCCCTACTGCTTCTACGATGCATTTTTTTTACCCGTTGTTGACTCGCTCTTCCATGAACCTCAAAGTTCTAGACAAGAAATCCTTGATTTGCTCCATAGCTTTTCTACTCGTTCCATGTAACTGAGTTTCCCTTCCCAATGTCAGGATTTATGCTTCTCAGCTCTGTCTTTCAGCCATTCCCAGAGCCTATAGATAGCCTCTAAAAAAAGCAAACAGTACCAGCAAAAACAAAATTGCAGAATCCCTGCATTGCAATATGCACTACTGTAGGCCCATTAAGATAGTTGCCAAATATGATGGGTTGCTTGGAATTCTTCATGGTGAGCCACGTGTATTTAGAGAGAAACTGCAATGGTGAACGTCATACATTTCACAACGTGGGTAAACAGAAATAGCTTGGTGAAGTTCTTAGGGGTCATGATCATGAGAAATCAAGAGAACGTCTACAAATCAAGAATCCTGCACATTTCCTTGCTGTTCCAATATAAAATATTATTGCACTTTGAAATCACTGAGTTATGCTGGAAAGACAAATGCTATTGGTAAATGCCAAGCGCGCTGTAAGTTGGTTAAAGACGTTTGCACCCGTAAAGACGTAAAGACGTTGTTGCTGGCGGTACACCGAGTTGTAAAGTGAAGGTTTGCCAATGCATGAAGCAGAACGTCAGTTTGCTGCTAAAAATGTCCACAAACAAGGAGATTGCCTTTAATGATTTAACACGACTCTGTACTTGCACAAGCGCACACACACACAAGCACGCATGGAACAAACTTGCCGTTAAATTATGGGAAATGAAACCTCAAGTTAGTTTAAAGCACACGGATTTTATGATAAAATCAACGACTTAACGGAGCTGCACATTGCCAGCAGGCCCCATCTTTTATAACGTTGTTTTCTTTGTGTTGATTTTCAGGCAAATACTGTCCCCCTTCTTGGATATTGGAGCTGCCTTGAGAGGCCATTTTTCCGCACAGAGCAGGGGTTGGCCTTTTTTGGGCACCGTGGTCCCCTTTTTGAAGCAATGTTTTACAGCCGGATGCCCTTCCTGCGCCAACCTTGTTGGTCGCCCCTTGTGACACACAGGGAATCACCAGTGAACTGGTACTCAATTTGCCGACCTCAGGGGGATGACAGGCTGAGTCAACCCCCCTGGTGTTAATTCAGCGATCGACCGGGATTCGAACCCAGGATCCTCCGATCCCAAGCCAGCACTCTAACCGCTAAGCGAACAGCAGGCGCCTTCTTGGATATTGCATCTGTATTATTTTGCATGTCGTCCTTTAGTCTTGATACTCGACTTTTCCGAGTACAGCCAAAACTTTAATGCCTCTCCAATTATTACAGACCATAATATCACCATTTTGGGAATTTTGTAATCGTTCCCCTTTTTCAGTCCTTAAAGTGCTTTATCATTATTCCCAGCATTACAGATATTCAGTAACTGCTTTTCAATGTCTGATTCACCAGATTTTATCATTTCTGTTAAAATCAAATCTGCTCTTTGTGCTTTACCATTCCAAGTTTCTTCATGGCAGCTTCAATAAACAAAATTACTCAATTGAACGTCATAAAGAATCATAGGCCTACGGTGCAGTTTTTGTCTCATTTAAATGAAATATGAGGATTTTATTGACTGGGAGTATTTTGTGGCTGCCAAATGCAGAGTACACCATCTTTGTTATTTTGTCTATTGTGTGCTGTCCTTGCACTTTAAGCAAAGATTGTGCATGAGCCTAGGTCGTTGCAGAAATAGTGTTCCAAAAAAACTTGGACAACATTGGTTGTTAATATTACTATAATTCACCAAATGTCCATCCGTCTGTCTGTCTGTCCATCCGTTCGTTCGAAGGTACCGCAAAAACGGCTGAACCGATCACCAAACCTGATAAACCTATCCATTCTTCCTCCCTTTTCGAATAACAGGATATAACCAGAAATAACTTTTAAAATCAGCTCTTGTGCTATCTGCCATGTACAGTCATGTGAAAAAGTAAGTACACCCCTACATTTATCACTACTTCAAATACCTAAAATTAGAATCAGGTGCACCAGCTCAGGTGCAAATGATTAGAACATCGTTAGAGAGGATCTTGGAGGAACCTGTCTTATTTAAACCTCAGACATTTAGTTTGGCTTGCTCTTTGTTGTTGAAGTGTGCGGCGTCACCATGCCAAGATCAAAAGAGCTCTCTGAGGCCTTCAGAAAGAAGGTTATAGATGCCTACGAGTCTGGGAAGGGATTTAAAAAGATCTCCAAACAATTTGAAATCAATCATTCGACTGTCCGGAAGATCATCTACAAGTGGAGAAGATTCCAAACAACTGCCAACTTGTTCAGGCCAGGCCGCCCCAGCAAGTTCAGCCCGAGAGCAGACCGCAAGATGCTGAAAGAAGTCTCTAAGAACCCCAGAATGTCATCACGGGACCTACAGGTAGCTCTTGCCACTGTTGATGTCAAAGTGCACGAGTCCACCATTAGAAAGAAGCTGCACACATTTGATCTACATGGGAGGTGTGCCAGGAGGAAACCTTTGCTGTCCAGAAAGAACATCAGGGCAAGACTAAAGTTTGCCAATGAACACCTCGGCAAAGACCAGCACTTCTGGAACAATGTGCTCTGGACAGATGAGTCAAAGGTAGAGCTATTTGGCCACAGTACCAGAAGATATGTTTGGCGAAAACCAAGGACAGCATTTAACCTCAAGAACCTGATACCAACTGTAAAGCATGGTGGTGGAAATATTATGGTTTGAGGCAGCTTTGCTGCATCAGGGCCTGGGCAGCTCACCATCATAGAATCCACGATGAATTCTTCATTGTACCAGAGGGTGCTTGAGGATAATGTGAGGCCATCTGTCGGAAAGTTGAAGCTCAACCGAAGGTGGACCTTGCAACATGACAATTTTCTAAACATACCAGTAAATCCACCAAGGAATGGCTGAAAAGAAAGAAATGGAGGGTTCTGGAATGGCCAAGTCAAAGCCCGGATCTAAATCCCATCCAGATGTTGTGGGGGGATTTGAAACGAGCTGTGTAATGAGTGTGGATGCAAGAAACCCCTCAAACATCGCACAGCTCAAATAATTCTGCATGGAGGAGTGGTCAAAAATTTCTCCCAGTCGACGTCAAAGACTGGTAGACAGTTATAAGAAACGCCTACTTGAGGTTGTTTCTGCCAAAGGGGGCAATACCACCTATTAGAGCCAAGGGTGTACTTACTTTTTCCACATGCGAAATTTGCATTTATGTTTATTTAAATTACACAATGGACTACAAAATGTAAATGTTTCATGATATTTGTTATATTATATCACCTTTATGTATCAATATTGTTGAAATGAAGATCAAATACCTGTATATGGAAATATGTTGAAAAAGTCAAAACTTTACATGGGGTGTACTTACTTTTTCATGTGACTGTACATCAATATGGAATAATGTGCCATTAAAATAGCATCGTTACCGACATTACAGACAGGAACAGGTGCTGAGCCTTGTACAGCTTGCTGTCTCTGGCATGAGCACACTCAGCAGATTCAAACATTCTAACACCACTTTCAGTTTCACTCTATTTGGAATGAAAAAACATAAAAAGTGTGACTGAGGACAAAGGCAGTGTGTGCACACATGAGTGAAAGGGACAAAGGAATGGAGTTGAGAATGTTTAGACTTGAGCAGGTGGTCAAAGAGTGCATTAATCAGATATGTTTAAACTCTCAAAACCCAGTATTTTAAACCATCATGTTCATGGGTTCAATGTGGAAATACATAGGTGGGTTCGTTTATCGATCCTTTCAGAGTGACTGGGTGAGACCGAGTGGTTTTCCAGCTCAATAAAAATAAACAACATCAAATGTACGTGATTAAGAATTACGTGGTTTTTTTTAACCTCCAGGTGGCTCCAGCAACAGCGATAAACAAGACCAATAGTCTAACAATGGCGTAGCCGGGCTTGTATGATACTTTAGTGACGTTTAGTCGAAGAGGATATTGGACTTTTTCAAATTGGGCTCTTATTTCAATTAATTCACAATTTTCTCGAAAAATAAGTTGAAATTGACAAAATTATTTTGTCTCCACAATTCTCTATTTCACTGTTAATAATGCAGAACCTTTGTTTTTGATCCAGAATGTAATATATATTTTTAAATCAGAAAATAAAAATAACTGGCATTGACAAAATTATTGACACAATAGACGTAATATTTGGTAGCACAGCTTTTGGACAAAATAACTGCAGTAAAGCACTTCCTATAGCCATGAATGAGCTTCCTACACCTCTCTACTGGCAGTTTGGCCCACTCCTCTTGTGCAAACTGCTCCAGTTCTCCCAGATTTGAAGAGTGCCTTCTCAAAACTGCTGTTTTCAGATCTGCCCACAGGTGTTCAATGGGATTTATATCTGGACTTATTGCTGGCAACTTCAGAACAGTCCAGCGTTTTGTCTTGAACCATTCCTAGGTGCCTTTTGAAGTGTGTTTGGGCTCATTGTCCTATTACAAGACCCAGGAGCTTCGACGGAGACCCAGCTTTCTGACACTGGGTTCAACATCGTGCTACAAAATGCGTTGGTAATCTCCTGATTTCATGATGCCATGCACACATTTAAGGCACTCAGTGCCAGAGGCAGCACAGCAACCCCAAAACATCACAGAGCCTCCTCCATGTTTGACTGTAGGGAAGGTGTTCTTTTCTTTGAAGGCTTCATTTTGCTTTTCTGCAAACATAGAGATGATGTGCTTTACCAAAAAGCTCTAATTTGGTCTCACCTGTCCACAGAACATTCTCCCAGAAGGACTTTGGCTTGTTCAGGAGTGTTTTAGAAAACTCCAGTCGGACTTTCTAAGCAGGGGATCCTCCTGGGTCTCCTACCAAAGAACCACCTTATATTGAGTTGGCGACAGATGGTGCGAGTTGAAACTGTCGTACCTTGTGTCTGAAGGTCAGCTTGAATCTGTTTGGCAGTTGACTGAGGTGCTTTCTCCACCATTCGAGCAATCCTTCGCTGCAATATTCGATTAGGTTTTATATTGCGGCCATGTCCAGGGAGGTTGGATAGTGCCATGGGCCTTAAACTTCCGGATAACATTGCGTACGGTGGACACCGGAACATCATGGTCTCTGGAGATGGACTTGTAGCCTTGAGATTGTCCGTGCTTGGCTACAATCTTTTGTCTCTCCTCCTCAAACAATTCTCTGCCTTTCTTTCTTTTCTCCATGCTCATTGTGGTACACACAGTGACACAAAACAACAGAATGACTCCTTTTCTCCATTTAAACTGATCGATTGAGTGATTTTTATATTGCAGGCACCTGCATCTCACCACAGGTGAGTTCAATTCCAAAGTAAAGGAGAATCACCTGCTTGAAATGTAATTATTTCTACCAACTTCTAAAAGGTGCCAATAATATTGTCCGGGCCATTTTAGGATTTCTGTGTGGAATAAGCTAAGATTTAGTAATTTTTTCAGCTTTTTTTGTTTTGTTCCACTGCAAACCAAAGAAATACATTTGTGGATATGAAAAGATTTTTTAATTTCAACAATTTTCTGGAACAAATGGTGCATTATTTGAAAAAAGTGCAAGGGTGCCAATATTTTTAGCCACGACTGTATGACCTGGGTCAGAGTCAGAAAAGAATGCAAGTATTAAAAAAATTTGACTTCAGGCATGGACAGCCATTTCGTGAATGACTTGCGGAAAAATATGGCGAATGGCAAATGATGAACAAATAAATTCCACATTCCTGTGCCACCTTCAGTCGAACGTCAAGCATTGACAGCAGGTTCTCTATATTTTCATTCCAAGCAGCATCATTCATCATTCCAATCACAAATTAATACTATGGTATTAATATATCAAAATATAATGTTAAATCACAATTCTATTGAGATATCAAACCAGCGAACCGTCACCATCTGTTCACTTCCGGATTCGGGAGCCAGGTCCATGTCGATCGCATTTCAAAATCATAATTGTATTGACGAATTTCTGAAACCTCCTACCTACCCTACGACACCTGCTGGGACCCCGAAACGTTCCATAGAAGGTTATTATATTTCCTTTTAGTAAAATATGCAACTGTAATGGTTACTAAACGCACCCCCCTGTTGTGTGACCAGGTCCTCAGCTCTGATTTTTTTTGCATTTGTGGGGACATAAGGACAGATAAATGCTGTTCTACATGGCATTGCCCTTTTGGCTATGCTGAAAAAACTGTTCAATATCTGTATTCCTTTCAATGCGAATCCACCCTTTAAAGCCATTTGCACAATGTCGTCTTGCAGTCACGTGTTTGAGATGCAAAGCACCAAGGTCAGTCAAACTCCCATCCATACATTAAAGTAGCTGGATTTCTCCATCCGTCCCTCTGTCGATCACGCTCTTTTTGCTGGGACATCATTATGGCATTATGTCTAGCGCTAGACTAGGCCTCCATGGACGTGCATGTCGTCCTGGCATCCAGCACAAAACGCATCCCGTGCTTTGCTGACGACAGTTGAACACCATAACCCATATGCTGATGGTAGCTGAACACCATAACTATCTGACGTCCCAAGGCGATGGGCTGAATTCCAGATGCTAGGTGTCGGGATGATGGATTTAGTAAGACAGCGTTATGTTTAAGACATCATTCGGCGTTATGTCCAGTGCTTTGCATATAGTTCGTCTCGCCTAGTGTGTCTAGTGCTAAGTCAACTAGGCCTTTACGGTGGTGTATTATTCATAACTCAATGACAAGGCAGTGTATTATTTCAGAAACTGCCTCTAATAATTGCTAACAGGTTTTCTTCTGGGGGATTGGGGGGTATGGGGGACAGGAGGGGGTAATATGGGGCCAAAAGGGAAATTGCTCTCACACCTTTGGGCCATGTGGTGATTGTATCGACCAAGTTTGGTGAATTTCTGCCAAACCATTTAGGAGGAGATAGCATGATGGACGGATGGACAGACAGATGGACAGACAGAGCTGATTACAATATACAGGTTTTTTTCAAAAAGCATAGGAATAATAATAACGTTACATAGTGAGATGTATATGGAACAAGTTTTTTTCCTGATTTCTTTCCTTTTTCTCCTGATTTCCACTTTTTTTCACCATCACAAAGTATAATGACAAAAAAAAACGATGAAATTTGCAACTTGAAAAAAAAAAAAGGCAAAGCGTCTGATCCCTGGGAATACGAAATAAAATAATGCATTCATAAAATTGTTTTTTTGCGAATAAGTGTGCATATTATTAAATTAACGCTGAGTTGTTAGCAGTAAACAAAGTGTTTCTGTAATAAGAAAGCAAATATTGATTATATCTGTAATACTGTAATGTAATCGATATAAGTTATATTTTTCATCCATCCTCAGCGAAGCGATGGATTTAATGCCAGTGATATCCAATCCCTTATGAAACGTGAACATCTCTTCATTAAAGAACGTTCTGTCCAATATCCAAACAGTGGAGTCAGGATATTCAGCGAGCAAACATGGAAACACTTTGGTGTGATGCACAGGATGCTTCAAATGTCCAGAATTAAAGGAAATATTTTTTGCTTCTTTTATGATTAACGTAACAATTCAAATGGAATTCACAACAGATGAAGATCATCAAGGATCTGTGGATAACAATCTATCAGAATATCCAATCACAATTAGGAATTGCATCTTGTGTTCGGGTTTTCTCCCAAAATGGTTGTTTGCTTCGGTGGTTAAAGATTTAGTTATTTTTCTACTGCTTGGTGTGCGTTACATCTCCACGACTGCCTAGTGCTACCAACCTGCACTTGTAGAGTATGCCAAACACCCCGCAACTTGTGTTTAGTGGACCGGAATATGCCAGTTGGCAGTTTATACAATTAGCTCTTAAAATACTATTAATAATAATCATAATAATAATAATAAAAATAATAATAATATTCATTTCTCATTGAAGGTTTGGAACAATTTGTAAAAATCAATTAAGACTTTTTGACAATGTCGAGAACATGTTGTTGATCTGTATCAACTCTACAGAATGCTTCGTTAATTACAGCTGAACAACATTTGTATGACACACACACACACACACACACACACACACACACACACACACACACACACACACACACACACACACACACACACACACACACACACACACACACACACACACACACACACACACACCACACACACACATCAGCCTATGTGAACAATACTTCACCACACAAATATCAAAACTGCTTGCTCCACCTAAGATGGCCCACGTCCATATTTTGGCATCAGGACTGTATTTGAGAGCATCAAGGATGATGAAATTTGTTTGTTTCAATTTGCGTGGTTGTTTCCACGCAATCACATGTGGGGTTTAACCTGAATACCAGATGATGTTTGTCCCATGCTGTGATAACATCAAACATGATCTAATGAGAGACAAATGGTAAGAAGCCTTTTGTAATTTGGAGATGGAGCGATCAGAGGAATAAAATGTATCCATTGTGTCATAATGTCTAGATGGTGTATGAAGTCTACCATGAGGCTATACCACACAAATTGGTATAAAAGCTCCACCATGGGCCTATGTCATACACATTGGTATAAAAGGTCCACCATGGGGCTATGTCATCCACATTGGTATAAAAGCTCCACCATTAGGCTATGCCACACACATTGGTATAAAAGGTCCACCATGAGGCTACGTCATCCACATTGGTATAAAAGGTCCACCATGAGGCTACGTCATCCACATTGGAATAAAAGGTCCACCATGAGGCTACATCATCCACATTGGTATAAAAGGTCCACCATGAGGCTACGTCATCCACATTGGTATAAAGGGTCCACCATGAGGCTACGTCATCCACATTGGTATAAAAGGTCCACCATGAGGCTACGTCATCCATATTGGTATAAAAGGTCCACCATGGGACTACGCCATCCATATTGGTATAAAAGGTCCACCATGAGGCTGCGTCATCCATATTGGTATCAAAGGTCCACCATGAGGCCACGTCATCCACATTGGTATCAAAGGTCCACCATGAGGCTACGCCATCCATATTGGTATAAAAGGTCCACCATAGGGCTACGCCATCCATATTGGTATAAAAGGTCGTTTATCGTTTTTGCTCCATCTCTCAATGGTGAAGAATCACTTAAAAAAAAAAAAAATATTCTCGGATGCGGATCATCACTAAAATCTAACCAATTTGTCCTTGTTATGCGTCCAACGTGTCCACCAAGTTTCGTCTGAATCCGTCCACAAATTTTTGACATTTCCAGCTCACAGACAAACAGACAGACAGACACGGGTGAATACAAAATATCCGTCCACCTTTGGTGGTGGAGGTAATTGGTGCTCAAATAGCTGCCACGATTTCTGGTTTTGCCTTCACTTTGACCTGAACTGAAGCTGCAGTTTTCTCACTCTCATCATCCTCGCCTTTATTATGGTTGTTTTTGTTGTATCGCAGCCATGATTCGAAACATGCCGTGGACCACTCGTTCATAGTGGCAGGAAATCCCAGCGCCGCGACTCAGAGTCGAACTTAGCGGAGCCGCCACAGTTCTCAGATGGAAATTTAGAATTTGACCAAGATCCCGGAACGCAATGGCCTACTCTTTGTAAAAGACATTGCTTGGTATTTAACGTCCACCATGCAATGCTGGGAGGTGCGACCCCAAGCCTAACGTGGGAACACTCAATGATCCACAGCACTGTCTGCAAAGCACCAAGATGACAGTATGGAGTAAAGTCCGGAATCGAACTCGGATTAGACAGCTTTATCTGGTGAGAACGCGATCTCTGAGATATCCTGCCAGGCCATTGTCTTACTAATCTCCACCATGCTACCTTTGGTTTCCGGCTTGTGGGCAATGCCTCGCCCATCAGCACTGCTGGCTTAAAATTGGACCAAATGACGAAGCGTTCTGCCAGGAATGCAGTAAAATGAATAAATGAACAACACAAAATGATTTCAAAGGCTCTCCAGAATACAAGTGGCAGACAACATGCAGACATCAGTAAAGGATCAGTTCCCTTGAATATCAGGATCATTCAAATCCTGTCTGCAATTGTCCAACTGACTGCATTATTTGATAAAAACAATTTTCCTGTCTGCAATTGTCTAATCATTGTTCCAATCATTCCAATGTCAATCAAAAATGTTCCAATCATTCAAATCCTGTCTGCAATTGTCTAACTGACTGCATCATTTGATAAAAACAATTTTCCTGTCTGCAATTGTCCAATCATTGTTCCAATCATTCCAATGTCAATCAAAAATGTTCCAATCATTCAAATTCTGTCTGCAATTGTCTAACTGACTGCATCATTTGATAAAAACAATTTTCCTGTCTGCAATTGTCCAATCATTGTTCCAATCATTCCAATGTCAATCAAAAATGTTCCAATCATTCAAATCCTGTCTGCAATTGTCTAACTGACTGCATCATTTGATAAAAACAATTTTCCTGTCTGCAATTGTCCAATCATTGTTCCGATCATTCCAATGTCAATCAAAAATGTTCCAATCATTCAAATCCTGTCTGCAATTGTCCAACTCACTGCATCATTTGATAAAAACAATTTTCCTGTCTGCAATTGTCCAATCATTGTTCCAATCATTCCAATGTCAATCAAAAATGTTCCAATCATTCCAATCCCGTCTGCAATTGTCCAACTCACTGCATTATTTGATAAAAACAATTTTCCTGTCTGCAATTGTCCAATCATTGTTCCAATCATTCCAATGTCAATCAAAAATGTTCCAATCATTCCAATCCCGTCTGCAATTGTCCAACTCACTGCATCATTTGATAAAAACAATTTTCCTGTCTGCAATTGTCCAATCATTGTTCCAATCATTCCAATGTCAATCAAAAATGTTCCAATCATTCCAATCCCGTCTGCAATTGTCCAACTCACTGCATTATTTGATAAAAACAATTTTCCTGTCTGCAATTGTCCAATCATTGTTCCAATCATTCCAATGTCAATCAAAAATGTTCCAATCATTCCAATCCCGTCTGCAATTGTCCAACTCACTGCATTATTTGATAAAAACAATTTTCTAAGTGTGTTGTGAGTGTGCGGATGTGTACAAACTTTGTCCTTCAGAATGCGACACTGTTTGCGTTTCATCAAAGGCTATTTGCCGGTGTCAGCAAAAGAACTGTTGAGGTTGTTTCACAGAATAACAAACTCTTCCTTGTCCACAAAATTGAAGCATCATTTCCCTTTGCTCGGCCGAGTCAGCAACAGCCACCTCCATGAATGAATGGTCAAGCTCTCCATGAATCATTCATTCTTACCAAATGATGAACCGAGCTCCTCAAGCTACTCCAGGTCCTCTACTGCTCCATCTCCTTTACAACATATGATGATGAACTAAAATTATTTGCATCAAGTTAGACTGAAATGGACTGACATTTTGTTCCCTTCCATTATTCTCCAGCTATTCCACGAACCTCAATCATGTATATCAAAAAAAATAAACAAATGAGCCACTTGGACTTATTCCATGCCTCAATAAATTCCCAGGAGTGATAGCTCCACTCCGCCAGACTTCTCAGTCAAATTAGCAAGGCAGAAACTTTTTTGTGTTCCAACTTCTGCAGAGTGTGTCCAACGAATTTCGATAAAAACAATAGCTTGGCACCTTCCAGGTTTGCCCAAAAATCCAGGTTCGACACTGGAATCTACGTGGGTCAGCAGGTAGGCACCGGGGTTCTGGTGTTTGAAAGCATAAAACTGCTGAGTGGTCACCATAAGTCATGCCAATGAGAATACCACCATGACGGAAGTATCATTGCTGGGATCAAGTTGCAGGAATCGGATTATAGGTTGCTATCCAATGGCTGCTGCTTTGCTCCTCATAGTGAACGGATTCTATGGAAAGCTTTTTAAAGACACAACTATGAAACAGCAAGGCCCTGGGCTGCCCGTGGCTAATAATATGCTTTCCCAATGGGGTTACACACTCGAATTCCTGGCTTCACACCACACAAACACACAGGGAAAGCACACAAAGGTACCACCGTGTCCTGCTTGTTTGTAGGATGCACGATATGTTTACGAAGAAGCAGTTCTTAATTTGTCTGCATGTGTATGTCACTGGGTACTTACTACTGTATTACTATAAATCATGATAAAATAAATCTTTAAAATGTATATTTCTATATGGAGGGTAGAAAACACTAACAGTGAAACACTGATGCATATCACCTCAATTTGTGTGTGTTTGTGTGTGTGTGTGTATGTGTGACTGTGTATGTGTATGTGTGTGACTGTGTGTGTATGTGTATGTGTGTGACTGTGTGTGTGTGACTGTGTGCGTGTGTGTGACTGTGAGCGTGTGTGAGACTGTGTGCGTGTGTGAGACTGTGTGCGTGTGTGAGACCGTGTGTGTGTGAGACCGTGAGTGAGTGAGTGTGAGAGTGAGAGTGAGAGTGAGAGTGAGAGTGAGAGTGAGAGTGAGAGTGAGAATGAGAGTGAGAAACCATACAAGTCATGCAAATAATAAAGTCACCACAATTCAAAACATGTGCAGCCAAACAACAACAATAAAAACACCAAGCACTAAAATAAAAAACTTAACAAACCATGATCAAGTTTACAAAACCCACCCTTTGCACACCATTTTTCCACAAAGGTTTGTAAATCATCTTTCATTTGGCAAAAATAAAATTCCAAGCGTAACCTTGCCATGACTAGAGCCTTAAACACAATTACCACATCACATAAAATATCAGCATTTGCCAGGAGCTTTGCTTTTCTTGTTTTGTAGATTGCTAATTTTCCAATAGAAATTAAGAAATTAGCAAGAGCAGTCTCAGAGCGTTTTTTATAACTAAGTGGTGTTCCAAAGATAAAAACACGTGTAGAAAAAGAAAAGTTCATACGATTAAAAAAAGTTGATAAAAAACCAAAGAAGGGAAAGAGTCTTGCACAATCTACGTAAGCATGGAAAAGGTCTTCAGAAATCATACAAAAGGGGCATTCCACTGAATTATCCTCATTAAAACGATGTAATAAAACATTGGAGGGCAACACCATATGGGCGAGTCTCCAAGCAATATCACCAGTCCTTTTAACAATCGGTGAAACATACATTGCAGACCATTGCGGATGGGAGGGAGACCCAGAAGGCAGTTTCTCTTTCCATCGAGCCCCAAAAGAAAGAGGCTGTAACGAGGGAAACCGAACTGAGATACACAAACGATACAGTCTCTTTTTATCCTTGCTGGAAAGTGGCGATGAGGATAGCAAGATAGATGTTGTGGCGCTATCAGCTGGCAGGCTAGAGCTAGCACAGATCTGTGGTGGTGTATGGTGGTCACCAATGTTGGCGGTTGAGCTCAGGCCCAGGTGCCTAAAAACACACAGGATTTCCTGTAGGACCTTGGCTACGCTCCTCAAAGATCTGATGCCAGTTCTTACTTGAAGATGTCCTGCGGAGAACCAACTGTTCCTGTTACAGTCACGAAGGTCCCGAGTCGTTTTCACGCCAGCACTCACAAAACGTTGCACAAAGGCACGTGAGCGAGGAATAGCAGGAAAGAGGGCATTGTAGAAAAGGGGTTCCCGGAGGAACCTTTCACTGTTGTATGTCTCCATTTGGCGAGTTATTGAAATGGACCGCCAGACGTTCAAGACATCTTGGTAAAAGTCAGGGAGCAGCGAAGCATCGACATGTTGCAGCTCCATGAAGAAGAGTTCACAATTGTACCCAAGCATGCCGGCTTGTTTTAGTATACAGTTTGCAGTCGATTTCCAGGGCAAGGCCTCCAGAAATATAAAACGACGAGCTGTGGAGACTCGGAAGGCCATCACCCGACAAAGAATGTCCACAAGCCCATGACCTCCTTCTGCCAGTGGGAGGAAAATAGTATCTGGCTTTAGCCAGTGTTTGCCATCCCAAAAGAAGTCAAGTAAACATTTTTGGATTGATGACACCAACGTTGCAGGTGGCTGCAAGGCAATCATTTTATGCCATAAGAGAGGGGCCACCAGGTTGTTAATGACCAGGGCACGACCTCGGAAAGACAAGGTCGACAAAATTCCTCTCCATCTGTTTAATTTGTTGCTGATTTTGTGGAGCAAACCATCCCAATTCCTTTTGACAAAGCCTGGGGTTCCAAGGTAAACACCGAGGTATTTCACACCTTCTTTATCCCATGTCAAATTCATAGGGAGAATTGGAAGGGCAGAAGGTGGCGTACCGCCGACCCAAACTGCTTTGCATTTCGACCAATTAATTTGCGTTGTACATGCTTGAGAGTAAACCCGTAGGCACTCAAATAGCAGAGCAATGTCATTACTGCTGCGAACAGCAACACATACATCATCAGCCGAAATGATAACGGGATTTTCTGAGGGAGTCACTGAAAATCCCATAAGAGAAGATCGTAAACGAATCAAAAGGGGCTCAATGCAAAGAGAGTACAATATTCCAGATAAGGGACAGCCTTGCCGAATTCCCCTCCCAATCCGCAAAGGTGAACAGAGACCATCATTGATTTTGATCAAGCTAAAAATGTGATTATACAATAAGGATAGATATGAAATAAAGGATGCCCCAAAACCAAATTGCATTAAAATGTGAAACAAATACTCATGATTAACAGAGTCAAAAGCCTTTTCTTGGTCAATAAAAAAGAGACCGGTATGCTGTTGTTGAAATGCACACACATCCCACAGGTCTCGTACCAAAAAAATGTTATCGTGCATAGATCTGTGCATAACACAGTACGATTGATCCTGATGTATAACTGTGCTTAGAACAGTCTTTACACGGTTAGCTAGCGTTTTGGCAAAAATCTTGTAATCTGTGCAGAGAAGAGAGATTGGATGCCAGTTCTGTATCAATTGCAGGTCGTTTTTCTTAGGGATAAGGCAAACAACTGCACGCCGACAACTAAGGGGTAACAATCCCTCACGCAGACTGTATAAAAACACTGAGTGCAAAGCAGGACCAAGCATGTCCCAAAAGGTTTTATAAAATTCAGCTGGTAGCCCATCAAAACCAGGAGCCTTATGATCAGCAAGGCCATCGAGCGCAGTTTTAAGTTCACCGAGAGTAATGTTCTCATCCAAGACATGCCGTTGATGCTCATCTATCTGCGGTAAATTGGTCGTAATATTCTGCATTGCAGGCACATCATTGGGCTTAAAGGAAAACACATTCTCAAAATAAGACCGAACAAAATGAACAATCTCCGTATTATCACTAAGAATATGCCCATCACTAGCCCGAAGACTAAGCATTTGCTGGCTCGCCTTGGTCATCTTCTCAAACTTAAAGAAATCTTTACAACATGTGTCTGACGACAGTAAACCATTCACTCTCAGCCTGACTAAGGCACCAATACCATTTTCTTGAATTAATTCCTTAAGCAGAGTTTGTTTTTCAAAGAGGAGTTGACACCGTCTTTCATCACTGAGGACCTCAGCACCTTCCTGCAATCGTAGAATTTCTTGTTTCAAGGCATCAATACATAATTGTTTACTTTGAGAGCAATTGGTTTTGTATTGCTGACAGAAAACACGGATCTGCGCTTTAGCATAGTCCCACCACTGACAGAGATTTAGGAAACGATGTTGGAAATCCACAACCTTGTCCCAAAAAACCACAAAGGATGATTTAAAGAAAGGATCGCTCAGAAGTGAGGTGTTAAAGGACCAATACAGGGTGCGGCGTTTGAAACGAGGAAAAGAAAAGCACAGTTTTACCAAAGAATGATCAGAGAAGCCTGAAGGGACAATAGCCGTATATGTCACAAGGTTGACAGCAGAGTTAGGAATATAAAATTTATCAAGACGAGCAAGTGAAAGATGATTTAGTAAAACCCGACACCAGCTAAATTGCTGCAGGTTTGGGTGTTGTTGCCGCCATACATCGTTGAGGTCATGCCGCGAAATTATACTGGAAAGAGGCCTACTTGAAGCTGGATGTGGCTCTGCACTGTTCCTATCTAAAGTTGGGTTTACAGTACAGTTAAAGTCACCCCCTAAGCACAACAACGTATCAGAAGAGAGGTGTCTCAGGAAATTAAAGGACTGATTTTAAAAAGTTCCTCTATCTGTGCTATCGCTTGGAGCATAGACGTTAACAAACATAAATCGTTGCTGATTGTATGCAAGCTCTACAGAGGCTAGATAGCCTGGTACGATTTCCTTAAAGATGGGGGGGGGGGGGGGGGGGAGACAGACAAACGTGAACTGACAAAAAAAGCAATACCCGCACTCACAGAATCTGTATTACTAAAAAACCAAGTGCCAATCAGCTGTTGCTGCCAATCAGCCATGCAGTCTGCAGTGGCACGAGTTTCTTGCAATAAAAGTACATCAATCTTTTCCCTCCTGGCTAATTGCACAGTTTGGGACCAACGCAGCTGACTGCGCCCACCATTAATGTTCAAGCTTGCTATGTTCATAGAAACATAGGCAGCAACACAGCCATTACAGGTTTAATTCTTTCCTTGCTGTGACAAGGTACCTCTTCAGTCTTTTCAGTGATTGATCAGAAATATGAAGGGCCGCAGATTGTTGTACAACTTCCTGAGCCCCACTAATGAAGGCGTGAGTATCAACGAAGAAATCGCAGATTTTCACGCGCTTTTTACGGTAAGTTTTTTTGTAGGAAATCCACGATTTCAGCAGGAGGGACAGAGCCTCCAGGGACATGCTCCGATGAGAAGTCGGCCTCACCATCACTCAGTGAGGCAACGGAAGAACCCCCATCAGAGTCACAATCATTGCATTGAGAGTCCATTGCCGAGGCAACGGGCTCATCGACACGAAAATCTGAGACTTCAGCACTATCACCCTGCTGACCATGAGCTTGACAAGGCTCAGCTGCCTCAATGGAGGATTCCACAGACAGATCACTAGTTCCAACACACTCACCACTCCCCACAGAGGGAGGGGTGGCACAATCAACACAAGCTTCAGCAGGGGACACACATGGAGGCTCAACCTCACATGGAGGTTTACCCTCAGAACACTGGAGAGACTCAGGTGCTGTCTGGCCAACACATACATTTTCAGCATGTATCACATTACCCTCAGAGTATTCTGAAGGCGGGGGAGGTTGAGGAATTTCCTCAACTGGAGGAAACTGCTGAGGAGGAGGTCGCGCTCCACCATAACCTTCACTAACCACTTGAGCGAAAGTTGGAGGACCGGCCAAGACCTTATTATCAGGCTCGTTGAGGTCGCTAGAAGGTGGGAGGGTTCTTTTCCTGGTTCTCTGTTTGTCTACAATGGGGTCTGCATCAGCACCACCCATATTGTTTACATCATCGACAACGATCTCAGTATAGCCCTGCTGTTCATCACCATTCAGGCTAGTGACTCTATCTGTGGACTTTTTCGGGCACGAGTCCTTTAAATGACCATATTGACCACACTCAAAACAAACTAGAGACTCTGTGGAGACAAAGACCCGATAAGTGTGACCTTCGACCTTGAAGGGCAATACCGCATTTAAAGAGGTTACACCACGCGGTAAAATCATATAAACAAAACGACGAAAGGACATGACGTGTTTTAAACGGTTATTTTTTCCTCGTACAGGAACCATTGTAACTGAAGAGACGACAGAACCAAGTTTGTTTAGTTCAGTAACCAGGTCTTTGTTCTTAAGGAACGGAGGAGCGTTAGAGAGAGAAATCCGAACTGCCGGCGTGTCGAGTGGACATACCTGAACAAACACGTCGGGAGCAAAGAAGAGCCCGTGCTCGACTATTTGAGCAACCATGGGCACTGTGGAAACAAAGATTACCACGCGTTTATTCATGCGAGAAGCCGCTTTTACATTATCCAAACCGATTAACTCTCCGACCGCAAGGATAATGGCCTCCACATCGACTCCCGACGGAGGTGAGCAAACTAACCCATGCTTCCGGGTTAGCGCTTCAAGAGACGTGTAACGAGAGCTATCCGCCATCGTTTACACGTTTAAACAAAGGGTAAATGTATAAAGGTTAATGAAGCCAAAAAGCTCCAGTAAACAAACGAAAAATAAAAATATTTACGAAAAAAGAAACGGTAAAAGTATTATGATTTTTAACACGAGGCGAAAAAAAACCCGAAGAGGGAACCGCCCTGAGGGGGAACCTTTACCGGTCTCACCACGTGTGCTCTCTCACTTTCTCACTCTCAAGAGGGGGGGGAGGGATGATAACGTGGAAGGGTGACACACAAAAGACGGAACAAAGGTGAGAAAAGGTAAGGGGAGGGTAAAGATACAAACCACGAGCACGGAGCTACAATGCCAAGACACGAACAGACGCCATGACACCGCACCCAGCGCACCGACAGCCGATAGGTGGCGACAGAGAGAGAGAGAGAGACTGTGTGTGAGACTGTGTCTGACTGTGTGTGTGTGTGTGTGACTTGTGTGTGTGTGTGTGTGTGTGTGTGTGTGTGTGTGTGTGTGTGTGTGTGTGTGTGTGTGTGTGTATGTGTGTGACTGCGGGCGTATGTGTGTACGTGTGTAACTGTGTGTATGTGTGTAACTCTGTGTATGTGTGTGTTTGTGAATGCACAGTGTGTGGTGCTTTTTTTTTTTACATTGATCTCAGGAGGAGTTTGTACGTAAATCACATGCAGGACAAAAGCATGGGTTGACATAATGTCCTTTTATACGAACTACAAGGGTATAATAATAATAATAGATAATCGGTAATGGGGAAACGCACATGGTATGTGGGATTTGAACATGGGTTGCCTTACACCATGATCCAACAGTTCAGATGGGAACAGGAACAGACAAATACATTCGTGAGAATCATGTGAAGCCAAACAGAACCGGCGCTTATCGGGAAATGCTAAGGAATTCAACATTTGGGAAAAAAGGTTCAAACACTTGAACTGAGGCGGGGCGTAGTCTACCACTGTCATGGAGTCAGGCCTTATCAAAACCCCAAAGGGAGGATGGATCAAATTAAATAACATGGAGGAATGGAGACTTGTCCAAATGGAATAAATCTTCCGGATCTCATTATAATGGCAATACAAGTTGTTTCAATCTGAAACTTCTCGGCGATTGAAGAATTCTAACCTTGTGGAGGAGTTCAGGAACAGGTGATGGCAGCGGGTTCACAAATTGATAAGGGATCAAAGGGAAACAGGGAGACAGACGCCCCAGCAGGAGTGGATTAGTGGCAGAAAGAATGGGGTGCGATAGGGGAGATCAGGGGGTTGGGAATGAAGTCTCATCAAAAGTGGAGGAGAGCAGGTGTGGGATTGCTGGTAAAAGGTGTGCGACCTGGACTTGCTCACCAAACCCCAAAATGTGTTTCAACACAGCACACTGAATCAAGTCAACGTTGGCCCCATCGGTGTTAACCCACCCTTGGACTTCCTCCAATCAGCGCCTCCTTTGAAACCTATTAATTCACCAATCAGAGAGAAGAAAGAAGCCTGTCTGCAAGGTTCAAATCAGTGGAAACAAAGTAAAAAAAACGGCATCGCTTCAATGAATGAATGAATCTTTAATTAATGATGCTTTATTAACCGGCATCGCTTCAATTAATGAATGAGTCTTTAATTAATGATTTCTTTATTAACCGGCATTGCTTCAATTGATGAATGAGACTTTAATTAATGATTGCTTTATTAACCGGCATTGCTTCAATTGATGAATGAGTCTTTAATTAATGATTGCTTTATTAACCGGCATCGCTTCAATTAATGAATGAATCTTTAATTAATGATGCTTTATTAACAGGCATCGCTTCAATTAATGAATGAGTCTTTAATTAATGATTTCTTTATTAACCGGCATTGCTTCAATTGATGAATGAGACTTTAATTAATGATTGCTTTATTAACCGGCATTGCTTCAATTGATGAATGAGACTTTAATTAATGATTGCTTTATTAACCGGCATCGCTTCAATTAATGAATGAGACTTTAATTAATGATTGCTTTATTAACCGGCATTGCTTCAATTGATGAATGAGACTTTAATTAATGATTGCTTTATTAACTGGCATTGCTTCAATTGATGAATGAGTCTTTAATTAATGATTGCTTTATTAACCGGCATCGCTTCAATTAATGAATGAGACTTTAATTAATGATTGCTTTATTAACCGGCATTGCTTCAATTAATGAATGAGACTTTAATTAATGATTTCTTTATTAACCGCCATTGCTTCAATTAATGAATGAGACTTTAATTAATGATTGCTTTATTAACCGGCATCGCTTCAATTAATGAATGAGTCTTTAATTAATGATTGCTTTATTAACCGGCATTGCTTCAATTGATGAATGAGACTTTAATTAATGATTGCTTTATTAACCGGCATCGCTTCAATTGATGAATGAGTCTTTAATTAATGATTGCTTTATTAACCGGCATTGCTTCAATTGATGAATGAGTCTTTAATTAATGATTGCTTTATTAACCGGCATTGCTTCAATTAATGAATGAGACTTTAATTAATGATTGCTTTATTAACCGGCATCGCTTCAATTAATGAATGAGACTTCAATTAATGATTGCTTTATTAACCGGCATCGCTTCAATTAATGAATGAGACTTTAATTAATGATTGCTTTATTAACCGGCATCGCTTCAATTGATGAATAAATCTTTAATTAATGATTGCTTTATTAACCGGCATTGCTTCAATTAATGAATGAGTCTTTAATTAATGATTGCTTTATTAACCGGCATCGCTTCAATTAATGAATGAGTCTTTAATTAATGATTGCTTTATTAACCGGCATTGCTTCAATTAATGAATGGATCTTTAATTAATGATTGCTTTATTAACCGGAATTGCTTCAATTAATGAATTAATCTTTAATTAATGATGTTTAAGGTGTGCATGAGTTACATTTTCGATTGCGGGTAAGAATAAACCTGAGATGCGAGGCATGGCACGCAGAAACTTGAAATACAACTTCACTAAAGACTTGGACACGCTCCAAGGTCTTATCTGGAAAAGTGAGTGCGTACGACAAACAGCAACCAACACTCATGTCCGCTGTCGATGTATATCCTACAGGTATACACACGAATACACTCATACTGTACATCGACACAAAACAGCAGCATTTATCAATGGACAAGTTTAAAGCAGAGTCGTCAGTCCGGGGACGTGCAGGGGTCGACTTGAGGGTCTCGCAAGCCCCCGTTTGACGTGCACAGCACTCATTCCTCCACGTACACCGCACACGTGCAGCGCGACCTGTTTGTTATTAAACCCCCGCGCAACGTCCACCGGCAGGGCCGCCCCGACGGTTCGCAGTGCCCCCCGGTCCCGTTACCTTTATACTTGCCCACAACGTCCTCGTACGCCAGCATCACGTCCTGCTCCACGGATGTCCGTCCCAGTCCCGATGCCATGTCTGCGAGTCCGATAGCTCAGGGCAGCGGCGCCTCCCCCGCCCGCGGTCTCTCCCGCCTTTCAAACACACGCTAGACGAGACCCTCCCCTCGGCGATCCCACTCCAACTTCAAACTTTGTTTCTGCTTCTCCTGCTTCGTCACATATTGTTGTCGCCCTTCCTTGGTCTTTTTTAACGTCCCTCGTGACTCAACACGCTCGTTTCTGACGGCGCAAGATCCCTTTACGGGTTCCACAGAAGAGTGGGCGATGTGCAGACAAAGTATCCTTGTGTTTTCCTTCAGTTTTAACCGTTTTTAGAGGCAGGCCATCCCACGACTCCCATCCAGGGCCTAACCCCTGTCTCCGTCTCTCCGCCTGATCCACTCGCAATCTCGCAATGACTCTACCCAGAGCACAAGTAACCTTTTATAGCCCGACTGACGGCGACTCACGGCTATCTGTTCCTCTGTGTTCGACGCAGTGCTCACATGTCCCGTCTGCCTTTGTGGACGTTATAGATAATCCACGACGAACGCCTCAACTCTCCCAAATTGTTGTCTTTACCTCCAACACCTAAGGTGGATGAACTGGGTAAGTGACAAGAACAAGGCGATTATCTTTCGGTTCAGGTCCGGAACCACATCTGATCTATCAGTGGGATACAAAACATAAATGGTTCAGCCTGGCGGAGGTGTGCGCTCGACTTACCTCCGCCACCAAAGGTTGATGGAGGTTATGTTTTCACCCCTGTCTGTTTGTCTGTTCGTTTGTTTGTTTGTGAACAAAATATCTCAAAACGTTGGGGACGGATTCGGACGAAATTTGGCAGAGATGTAGCGTATGTGACAAGGACGAAATGATTAGATTTTGGTGAAGATCCGGATTCGGATCCGGCTACTTAAAGTGATTCTTCACCATTGGGAGATAGGGCCAAAAACGCTACATAGCAGGATATCTCAAAAAGTTATGGATGAATTAGAACGAAATTTGGTGGACCGGTTGGGTGTCTGAGAAGGACAAATCGATTCAATTTTGGTGAAGATCTGAATATGGATTCGGATATGAGAATTGTTTAATTTTCTATGTGACTCTTCACCATTGGGAGATAGGGCCAAAAACGATACATAGCAGGATATCTCAAAAAGTTATGGATGGATTTGGACGAAACATGTTGGACAGGTTGGGTGTGTGACAAGGAAGAATCGATTCAATTTTGGTGAAGATCTCAATGTGGATTCGGATTTGAGAATGATTTAATTTTCTATGTGATTCTTCACCATTGGGAGATAGGACCAA
This sequence comes from Myxine glutinosa, assembly GCF_964187855.1. Classification (NCBI taxonomy): domain Eukaryota; kingdom Metazoa; phylum Chordata; class Myxini; order Myxiniformes; family Myxinidae; genus Myxine; species Myxine glutinosa. The sequence goes on along the minus strand of NC_136268.1, from coordinate 68,183,144 downwards.
AAACGATACATAAGCAGGATATCTCAAAGTTATGGATGGATTTGGACGAAACTTGTTGGACAGGTTGTGTGTGTGACAAGGAAGAATCGATTCAATTTTGGTGAAGATCCGGATCCGGATCCAGTTAGTAGAATTTGTAAGTGATTCTTCACCATTGAGTGATATGGCCAACCAGGCGGAGGTATACTCTCGACTGAGTGCCGCTCTAGTTAATATTGTTGTTACTTTACACGTTCACAATACAACGCAAGACCGCACCCTTTCCTGCTGGGAAGTGAATCATAAAAGACCTGGCTGGATTCGTACTCACATTCAAGTCGTATCAAGTTTGTATGAACGAATTTACATGGCGTGCCGAAGCCATGCAGCACATATTGGCGGCCTGCTAACAGCACGATTTGCACGTGCAAACGTGTGTGTAGGTAGCGCACTTGCCTCTAGTTCAACTGGTCTGGGTTCGATACCGCGAAGACCAAACATAAACTGTCATGGATTGGTGCTTCCTGGGCAGGTGGACGTCAAAGATCCTGTCCCTCGAATGGACGTTGAACTGGGTGTTGCACCTGATAGCATTACTTGGTGGACGTTAAATATCCCATAATGTTTTTTTTGCCGAAGAGTAATCGATTCAATTACAAATTCCTGCCCCAATCCGCTTCAATCAAACGTCAGGGGCAAGTTTGTGAAAGATTTGGACCATAAACCTTCATTGGCCACCACTTCAACAGTACTGGAGCTCAACTAGTATAGGACCGACTAGTTTCGCCCTAACTGGGGCTCGTCAGGGCAACACATCCCTGTTCCATCCACTAGTCGGCAGCTTTGCTTGTCATCTGCTTGGTGATAGCATTTGACCTCGACATCTTTACAATGCTAGACACCCTTACGTCTCCTATATGGACTGTAAATCTACATGGGTCAAATACCTAATCACTTGTCAAAAGTGCACCAAACAATATTGTTGCATTCCTGGTGATTAAAATCTTCCAAGGAAACGGATTTCCGGACGGGCTTTAATCCGAGAAGTTCAGTCAAGATATAGCGGAGAATACGCATGGGGGCAAGTGGGGGAGAGGCTGGAGCGCTTACCTTCACGGATTCCACTCGACGTCCTCGACCCTGCAATAAATAAACTCAAACGACACAGGATTTAAAATGTACAAATAAATGCCGGCTTTATTAAGAAATGTTGGTCACCAAATGAAACACGATAACACTAAATTCCTAAATTGAGGGACCCTCCATACAGACTTGTATACAGACAAAGGGGAAAAATAACTGAAAATAAATATGTGTCTGTGTGCACTTAGATCTGAACGTCTCTGAAATCTCGTCAGGGATCGTCCGAGGTTTTGGCGGGAAACGCACATTCGTTGGCGCAAAGTGCGTGGGCAGGAAGTCAGGCCTCGCTGTGCGTCTCGCTCACTCCTGGCTCCGTACGCGACACAAACGAGCAGGCATGCAGCACGCTCCTCTAGTCGTGCTTGTCTTCATGATCACCAGCTAGATGTTTGAATACGGCCGTCCACGATGAACCCTCCTTGCGCAAGAGAGCAAAGCGCGAC